>NC_140969.1:55200489-55205489 GCF_056783735.1 Eptatretus burgeri
ATATGCAAATATGCGGATCAAAACGCGATTGGAGGCGGGGCCATGCCACCCTCTGTTCAGCCATTGGCCGGGCAAAAAGGGGCGTGAACTTCCCTTGATCCGCATATTTGCATAAACGGACTTCACATACACGCGCTTGGAGGCAGGGCCAAGCCGCCTCACGTTCGCCCATTGGTCGAAGGGGGAGTGGGCGTGAAGCATTTTGGATCCGGATTTTCCCCTCGGAAAGGCCGCCATTCGTGCTCGCGGCTCGGTGCGTTTGGCACCAACCGCCGAACGGGCCCAAGACAGCCCGACGTTCAGTGTTCACAGGTGGTGCGATTGTTGGTTGTGAAGGAGAGAGGCGAAGGTGGTGGAGGGTTTTCGGTGGTGGTTTGATGGTTATGGTGTCGTTTGGGAATGGCAGTGAAGCGATGTTTGCGGGATGGAGTTGTGAAGGTAAGGGTCGTGGCTGTTTGTGTTGTTGGCAGCTTCATGGTCGAAAATAATAATAGAGAAAGAAAAAATGGCTAACTTAAGGATCGCAGCCCGAATGGATCACATAAATTCCCTCCATACAATGGGTGTGGCTAACTACACATGGACTTATGGAGAAATCTCACCTGAGGACTCTTTATGGTGTCATGCGAATTTCCACAACCGTAACACCACCCCTCCATTTTTTACAGACTCGTCCCGAGTCGTCAAATTCTCGTGTGCCATCATGTGTAGTTCTCCCCGAGTACGTTTCACCTTCGGATCCCTGAGTGCGTCATTCATGGTATTCGTGTCCCCAAAATAAATAACCTACGGGCTGAGTAACTAACGAAACAAACCCACTCATCCAGACGACTTAAATAAAATTGCGGCGCGAGACAGACATGCCGGGGGCGTACTCATATTTACAGTACATCGTAACACCTGAACTTACAAATTTTACACTAAACCATAGTCCAGGATCAATGGACTCTGCAAAGAGAAAGCAGTTAGCAGGGAGCCAGGCTGCTCGCATGCAGTCTCTGGCTCAAGCAATGCAGGTGACAGGGAACGTGGCCGGCTGCTCACACGCAGTCCAAGGCCTCCCCCTTTTAAATGAAAGCAGTGAACCACAACGGTGCATGGGCTGCACAAACGCAGTCTCCTTGTGCGGCTGCCTACAGGGCAGTCCCTGCAGCACAGTGAACGGTGCGGACTCAAGCCGACACAAACAAGGAACGATGGATGGATGGTTGCAAACAAACAACGGTGCACGGGCTGCTGGTGCAGTCCCGTGTTGCAGCTGCCATCAGTGCAGTCCCTGCAAATTTGCGCGAGGATCCTGGCGCACACGGCAATGAACAATGTGGGGGGGGGGAGGGGGAAATGCAGAACAGAACGGGGCAAAATGACGAGGGCAGCAGGCATGAATGGCAAAGGCAGGCAGGCAAGGCATGGCAAGGCTGCTGTAGCAACTACAGCCGGCAGTGAAGCTGACGGGCACAGGCCTTGTAGTAAGCAGCTGCAGACGATCCGGCCGGTTCAGGCCTCGCAGCAAACAGCCAGCTGATGAAGCGGGCCGGCACAGGCCTTGAAGTAACACAGCCAGCCGATGAAGTTGGCCAGCCTTTGCCTTTCAGTGGAGGTTGGTGGAGGGAGTGCGGTGGTGCTGGCCACTCAGAAGGCGGGCTTGGACCTACCTACCCGTCTCCCTCCCAACTTATTGCCTTTGCCTGTCTCTGTCCATACCCACTCCCTTAATTTGTAAAAACCTATTTCGCCCCAATTAATTTTTTTGTTTTATTTTATTTTTGTTTCTATACCTCCCACTATAATTTGTCCCCGAACCCCCTTTATCGTCCTTGTTCGGCTAACCTATCGTCTCCTAGCCTACTCCCAACCCCTACGTTCCCTTCCCGGAGGGGAATAAGGGAGAGCTAGCGTCCTGTGTCGAGGCCCAACTCAAGCCTCAGGATGGCCTCCCCAGACTTCAGCGATCTTTAACCCAAAGTGGGTCCAGCGGCCCACAACGAGAGCGAAGGGATGGATGGTGTGGAGGGGTACACTTCCAAATCTACCTTAACCATTAACTCTTAAACTACCCCGGGGCTTTCAACAAGCGCCTCTCGCTTAATCTATTGGTTCTATCAACCCAGATTGCCGTCGCCTGTGTTGGTATCCTCCCAATTTTGGGCCTTGCCCCCCAATTTTCCATCGTGCCCTTGCACGGTTTCGTGGCTGGGACACGTGGCTCCCTTGGCAGGCACTACCCTCTGCCGATTCTCCTACGATGGCACAACACTGCCTCCGAGCCTACCAGCTCCCTAAACACCGGGGAGTGCCCTCCATGGCGACTCCCCTGAAACGCTCACATTGCAGGCTGGCTTCCCGGGCCCCTTTCCGAGGGTCACCCGTGCCCACAACACTGCCCACGCGGAAAATGGCCCCCCGGGCTCCCGCATCATGCGGGTGCACCCATGCCCACTACACTATCCCGGCCCCCCATGGGCCCTTGGCCTACCGCGGCTGACTAGCCCGGTGCCCGGGGTACCCACTCAGCGATACTCACCTTTCGCAGCCACGCTCCCAGCCCGTCAACAGGGCTCCTGCACCCCTCCAAACAGGTATCGAGCCTACACTCCCACCAACAGCAAAACGACCTCCATTTTTCAATTTCGTAACCCACTAACTCACTCTACACAGACCCCGGGGTCCCTTGGGCGGGAATCACTCCTCCCCCCAATCACTCATCGCACCATGCATTCCACATTCGCTCCATTTACACAGACCCACTGGCCTCACTCACTCAACATGTTTCCATTCATTTCACTCCATCGCTGGTCTCTGCCATTCTGCTCACTAAATCCCCTAACTACCTCGTGCTCCCACGTCATCCCTTAAACTACAGCATGTTCCTTTTAACACTATGTAGCTAAGCTATGTCCCCTCTACACATCCACAGTCTGTCACTGTCTCCAAAATCCTGAATTCGCAGGGGGGGATCCAAGAGGTCCTGAGTTCAAGCCCCGTTGAGCCACTGAATTAATACACCAGGGGGTTGACTCAGCCTGTCATCCTTCTGAGGTCGGCGAAATGAGTACCAGTATACTGGGCCGGTGTATACCCCGGTTAAAATAGGTGTACCATATCCCTGTGTCGTAAGAGGCGACCAGGGTTGCGTCAGGAAGGGCATCCGGCGTAAAACATGTGCCAAATCACTATGCGGATCATACGGATGATCCGCTGTGGCGACCCCTAATGGGAGCAGCCGAAAGAAGAAGAAGAAGAAGATATATACTTGTACACAGCTCTGGAAAAAATTAGACCACTGCAAAATTATCAGTTTTTCTGGTTTTTAGATTTATAGGAACGTGTTTGAGTAAAATGAACATTTTTGTTTTATTCTATAAACTACTGACAACATTTCTCCAAATTCCGAATAAAAATATTGTCATTTAGAGTATTAATTTGCAGAAAATGACAACTGGTCAAAATCACAGATAAGATTCAGTGTTTTCAGGCCTCAAATAATACAAACAAAACAAGTTCATATTCATTTTTAAACAACACATTACTAATGTTTTAACTTAGGAAGAGTTCAGAAATCAATATTTTGTGGAATAACCCTGATTTTCAATCACAGCTTTCATGCGTCTTGGCATGCTCTCCAGCAATCTTTCACATTGCTGTTGGGTGACTTTATGCCACTCCTAGAGCAAAAATTCAAGCATCTCGACTTTGTTTGATGGCTTGTGACCATCCATCTTCCTTTTGATCACATTCCAGAGGTTTTCAATTGGGTTCAAGTCTGGAGATTGGGCTGGCCATGACAGGGTCTTGATCTGATGGTCCTCCACCCACACCTTGATTGACCTGGCTGTGTGGCATGGAGCATTGTCCTGCTGGAAAAAAAATCCTCAGAGTTGGGGAACATTGTCAGAGCAGAAGGAAGCAAATATTCTTCCAGGACAACCTTGTACGTGGCTTGATTCATGAGTATTTTACAAAGACAAATCTGCCCGATTCCGGCCTTGCTGAAGCACCCCAAGATCATCACCGATCCTCCACCAAATGTCACAGTGGGTGCGAGACACTGTGGCTTTTAGGCCTCTTCAGTTCTCTGTCTAACCATTAGATGACCAGGTGTTTGGCAAAGCTGAAAATTTGACTCATCAGAGAAGATGACCTGACTCCAGTTCTCTTCAGTCCGATCCTTGTGGTCCTTCACAAACCTCAGCCTGGCTCTTCTTTGCTTCTCATTGATGATGGGGTTTTTTCTGTACCTTTGCACCACTTCAGCCCTGCCCCTAGGAGCCTGTTTCGAACCGTCCTCGCCATGCACTTCACCCCAGCTGCCGTTTGCCATTCTTTTTGTGGTCACTTGATGTCATCCTACGGTTGTTGAGTTACATTCGAATGAGTTGGCGGTCATCCCGGTCAGTGAAAAGTCGTTTTCGCCCTCTGCCAGTCTGTAGCTTTATTGTCCCCAATGTCTGCTGTTTGACCTTGTTCTTATGAACCGCCGTCTTTGAAATTTTAAGGATGGAAGCAACATGACACTCACTGTATCCCTCTGCCAGTAAAGCAAGAATTGAACCCTTCTTTTGCTCACTCAAAACTTTTGTTTTCAACTCTTTTGGCATGGTCAATAGTTATTTTTTTGATTCCAATTACTTTTGAGGGACCACTGGCACTGTTTTTGCCATCCAGCTGGTCCTAATGCAAGAGGATAGTGATGACCACAGCAGTGGTTTTTATACTTTCCTTGTTAAATAAGAATTGGTTCAGGTGATCACCTAATCAGTACCTCACTAAGTAGAATGAGGAGTGCCTGTGTTGGAATTCAACAGACACTGGAATGGAATGGCTGCCATACATGTGGAGATGCTAATTTAATTTTTTTTTGCGTAGTATCTTTTTTTTTCCAGAGCTGTATCTTCATATATATATATATATATATATATATATATATATATATATATATATATATATATATATATATATATATATATATATATATATATATATATATATATTTCAATGAC
>NC_140969.1:55210489-55237989 GCF_056783735.1 Eptatretus burgeri
GATGGCACGTGATGGGCAGGTTGGGTCATGCAGATGGGATGGTTGTTGGTTGTTAGATGGCCTGTTGGAGGGTTCGTTGGATGTAAAACCTAACTATAGATGTCACAACACACATTTAATCCTCCTGCTAAACAAAAGGATGGGGTCCTGACTACACACGTACTTACCGGCATAACTAACTTTGGGACCTGAATGTTGAGTGCACATGGTTTCCAGATTCGTAACAATATACAGTGTGTGTATATATATATATATATATATATATATATATATATATATATATATATATATATATATATATATATATATATATATATATATATATATATATATATATATATATACATATATACGTATATATATTCAAGGTGACCCAAAAAAATATACAACTTTTCATCTGCAAAGAGGATGGTCATAACATATTTTTTTAAAAAGATATATGGCTGGATAGAAAGCTGAAAGGTTGAAGTTTATTGGAGCAATGTCAAAATTGCCACCAAAATTTAAATTTTGGTGTAGAATCGTGGTTTTCTTTTCGACCACATGTTCGACGTAGGCTCCACGTTGTCCGATCACTGCCTGTAAACGCGTTGTCATGTTCTCCATCACTTTGGGAAACGTTTCCTGAGGAATGTTCTGGATTTCTCGGTGGACGTTTTCCTTCAGCTGATCAAGAGTCTGAGGCCGAGGGTTTCCATAGACCCTATCCTTGAGATACCCCCACAAGAAGAAGACTGGAGGAGTAAGGTCAGGGGAATACCGTGGCCACTCAACATCTTCGTTGAGGGAGATAAAGCGGCCCTCAAAATGTTGGTTGAGAAAACGCCTTGTTTCCCTGGCTGTCTGGGGCGGTGCCCCATCCTGCTGGAACCACTGGGTTCTCATCTGGATCAGGTTGTTTCTCCTACGGGCCTGAGTACATAGCTCAGGCAGATAGAATTCCTGAATCATTTCACGATAGTTCCTCTTGGTTACGTGCAAGTGCGTTCCTGGTCATGTTCAAAGAAGTATGGGCCAATTATCCCATACCAACCAACCGCCACCCACATGGTGACTTTGAGAACAGATCGAGGCACCAGTTCAGTTGATGCATTACCAGGATTTTCACTTCCCCAGTACCGAAAGTTTTGCTTGTTTACCTCCCTGGAAAAGTGAGCATGGCATTCGTCCGTCATGTGAGGTTTTTTGAGGAAGTCTGCATCTTCCTCCAACTTTCCTGAGAACCAATTTGCACAGTCCAGTCGTTTGCATTTCTGTTGATCAGTAAGCACCGTTTCCGTTTGAATTTTGTATGGAAAGGCATGAATGTCTTGGTGAAGGATCCTCTGAACGGTGCGCTTATGAAAGTTTGCCTCTGCAGAAAGTCGTTGAATCGATTTTTTTGGACAATGAACGACCGCCTGTCTCACCATTTCCACATTTTCTTCACTACGACCTGTCCTCTTCCGACCATTGTGACCCTTGTGAAGGTCACAGATGGTTCCCACATTGGTAAACTTTGCGATGGTGCACTTTATTGTCCGAAAGTTTGGTGCATGGTGCAAGTGGACACCGAAATGTCTCGAGTAAAGATGTTGCATCTGTATGACACTTTTCGTCTGGTGCCAGAGTTCAACAATTTTCGTCCGTTGTTGTACGGTCAATCTTGGCATTTTTCTGGCACTTTCTTGGTATCACAATAAACTTCAGGGTCTCTGCAACAAGAAATGACACATTTGTGACAAAATTACTGCTTTTTTAGGATCAAACGAAGCATTTTAAAAGTTGTATTTTTTTGGGGACACCCTATATATATATACATATAATATACAAATTACTATGTATATATACTGTATGTATATATATACTGTATGTATATATATATATATATATATATATATATATATATATATATATATATATATATATATATATATATATATATATATATACAGTATACTACGCGTAAGTCGGCAGAGTGTAACTCGTCACTTCGCCTAATTTGGCAGCTCAAACAGTCCTCGAATTTATCTAATGTTAAATTCCTTTGAATAAAGTCTGTAAGTCGTCATCTCAAAGTCGTCACTTCGTCTAAGTCATCAGATGTTGTCCGTTCCTGCATAATGGACACTCAAGTAAATTACCACGCCTAACTCGTCACATGGAACTGCTGCCGCGTGAGAAGCCGATTTCATGGAATCATGATGCGCGCTCATTGGTTTACACCGCCAGTGATAGGCTATTTATAACTGCGCTGTGTTCAGCTGAGTCAGCGCACCATCCCACAGGCCACCTGAAGAGGTAGACAGGCTGCGCAATGCAGTCTCTGGCGAAGGAGTAAAGGATCAATCGAGCTTCGTGTTGAAGTCCGATCATGGTTTTATATTGGCTTGTTTTGTACATCACCACACTCACTTACACATAGGCATTGAGTGGTAGTCATCACCACGATGACTATGTGTCATGTAATTTGTCGACATACCATCACCGATGGTATATGAGTTGTCTCACAGTTGTTCATTATCTTTTCTTTTGATAAACTGATTCATGAATTCCATTTTTGCTTAATCACTTTCAAACTCACCAATGAACCCTCACCTATGCCCCGAGGATTGCGTTTCCCTTTTGGTACAATAGCCCGCTTAGAGATTGTTGCGCCCGCTCACACGTACGTGTCCAGGCCACGCGCGACTTCATCCTTCACCCCACAGTCATCATGAATGTTCCATACGCATAAGTCGTCACACGTCTAAGTTGTCACTTTTTTCTCGGTCCCGATGGTGACGACTTTCGAGTAGTTTACTGAATATATCAATATATATATATATATATATATATATATATATATATATATATATATATATATATATATATATATATATATATATATATATATATATATATATATTTCCAGCAATCTCTGTGTGTGTGTCTGTCTGTTTGTCTGCGACCGCAGTTTCTCGACGATTGACGGTCTGATCGGATTGAAACTTGCCGAGAATATTACCGGGGCCCCGCAGATGTGCCTTTTCAAGGTTTGATGTCAATCGGACGAGCGATTCCCAAGTTACGGCCATTTATCTGTCGACCAATGACAAGACACGGTGCTGTGACATCACGAATGACGGCACAATTAATATTTATTTATTTTTTATTTTTTATTTTTTGCACGATTGACGGTCCGATCTGATTGAAACTTGCCAGGAATATTGCTGGGGACCCGCGGATGTGCCTTTTCGAGGTTTGATATTAATTGGATAAGCGGTTCCCAAGTTACAGCCATTTATCTGTCCACCAATGACAAGACACGCTGCTATGACATCACGAATAACGTCACAATTAATGTTTATTTATTTATTTGTTTGTTTTTTGTGAATACATTTGTGAATACATTTAAAAAGAGAGAGGTGAGAGAGGAGGGGTCGAGAGGGGGGGAGGGGGAGGGGGTGAGGGGGAGGGGGCATCACAATTCAAGAGAGGGGGAAAGGAGGCGGGAGAGAGGGGGCAAGAGAGGGGCGAGAGGAGGGACGAGAGAGGGGAGGGAGAGAGGGGTGGTGAGAGAGATAGGGTGTCACAATGCAAGAGAGGGGAGAGAGGAGGAGGCGAGAGAGGGGACGGGAGAGGGGGGATGAGAGTGGGGCGAGAGAGAGGGGGACGGGAGAGGGGAGGATGAGAGTGGGGGCGAGAGAGAGTGGCAAGAGAGGAGGGGGGAGAGATGAAGGGGCGAGAGAGGGGGGAGAGAGAGGGGGACGCGAGAGAGAGGGCTGCAAATACTGGCACTCACCTACGGGCACGCACCTACAGGCCCGTACAAGTATATATATATATATATATATATATATATATATATATATATATATATATATATATATATATATATATATATATATATATATATATATATATATATATATATATATATATCTTCTTCTTCTTTCCGCTGCTCCCGTTCGGGGTCGCCACAGCAGATCATCCGTATGATCCGCATAATGATTTGGCACATGTTTTACGCCGGATGCCCCTTCCTGCCCCAACCCTGGTCGCCTCTTACGACACAGGGATATGGTACAACTATTTTAACCGGGGTATATACAGGCCCAGTACACTGGTACTCATTTCGCCGACCTCGGAAGGATGACAGGCTGAGTCAACCCCCTGGTGTATTAATTCAGTGGCCCAACGGGACTTCAACTCAGGACCTTTTGGATCCCAAGCCGCTGCACTAACCACTGCGCCAACACCAGGCTATGTATGTATGTATGTATGTATGTATGTATGTATGTATGTATATGTGTGTGTGTGTATATATGTATATGTATATGTATATATATATATATATATATATATATATATATATATATATATATATATATATATATATATATATATATATATATATTGTATACTTCAATGACTGGATTGTTTTGGTAGTCTGCCATGTCAGAAATTGTTTTTTCTCTTCCATACCAGCTTTGTCAAACACTGGTGTCTCTCCTCAGTGAGTCATAATGGAACGAATCTCTGAACCTGATTGTATTGGCATTTGATGCGTGCCACAGGCTATTTGTAATTAGGTCTAATAGCAAAGGTAGGGGAACTGCTAATTTCACTAATACGCTCATTTGTTTTTGCTTCTCCTTGGAATTTCTCATTAAGTTTGGGAAAATTTTTGGTGTAATGGTTACACCATCAGCTCTGACTATGTGAGATCAGTGGATCAAATCCGAGCCGACTCATACCAACGACTGAAAAAATTGTACGTGCTGCTTCCTTGCTTGACGCTAAGTATTTCAAAGGATAGAGCAAGGGCAAACAATGCCAGAAGACAATGGCAAACCACCCAGTATAACCCTTGCCAAGAAACTGCTTCGGCAAGACCAACGCTCTCTCTACAAAGAGTATGGTACATCAAATATCAAGTCATATACATGGAGCGTGTGTTTATTTATATATATGTATATAAATACATATATATATATATATATATGTATATATATATATATATATATATATATATATATATATATATATATATATATATATATATATATATATATATATATATATATATATATATATATATATATACACACATGTATATATAATCTTGCTCAACAATGCATGGCAATCTAGTTTACAGGCATCTTTTGTTTCTCCAATAGAATGATGCTATTGATGTAAAACCCTGAGGTTTAACACAGATCACAAAGGAGTTTTGGAAGAATGCTTGTCCAGTGGTCCGATCGTAATAAATAAATTCATGGAACAATGCCTATTTGAAAATGGAGGTATTACAATGATTATGCAGGACTCTTTCAAATTAAAGTTACTGCTCAGAGCTGGCAGGATAGCCTCGAGGATTACATACTCCGCTGGAGTTGTTGTCTCGCCTGGGTTTGAATCTTGACCCAGCTACAAATTCATCCTGGTGTTTCTCATGTAGGGTGATGCATTATTATGTGTGCCATGTCTCGGTGGATGTTAAACTGGGAATCCTGTCTGCCACCATTACTTGGTGGACATTAATGATTCCGTGGTGTCTTCTACAAAAAGTATGTGATTTATTGCCAGCACCATGGCCAAATTCCAAATTTCTGCACACTCAGTCAAATAACCTGCGTTGATGTTCCAACCTGTCCAAGAATGTAAACTTGGCCAAAAAACTGCTTCAGCAGCACCGATGCTATGTATATAGATTTAGCATGGTGCCTTATGATGAAGATGGTGGGTCTGCTCAGCTGATGGCATGCTTGCCTCAAAGTCGTCTTGCTTGAGTTCAAGCTATGTATACATCAGCTCAATTTTATTTGGGCAGAGATTTGTAATTTGTTCAGGGTGCCCAGGTCGACTCTTCAAAAAAGACGTCATGGGATCTTTAACATTCATCAGCTAATGTCAACTGACATGAGGCTTAAATACCCCATTTTGACAATCTCAGCCATATTTTAATAGCCAATAAATCCTCATTATTGTAAACTGCTCCTTCCCAATTCCTTATCCAGGTGATGCATGACGTCATCGCCGGGCACCGAAGGAAGGGGGCACTCAGTTTTTACTCCATTTGTAACTTAAGAAATCTAAAGATTTCGTAAGTGTATTGATGACTTCCCTCCTGTGTTTGTGTGTTTGTGTTTGTGTGTGTGTGTGTGTGTGTTTGTGTGTGTGTGTGTGTGTGTGTGTTTATGTGTGTGTTTGTAAGCACGATAACTCGAGAACGGAAGAAGCTACCAATGTAAAATTACACCACGTGATTCAGGAGGGTGGTGGCTAGTGCTGATTAGATTTTGGTCAAAATCGGTCAATGGTCAAGGTCACAGTGAAGTCAAACATTCGATTTTTGATGGTTTGGTACAGAATCTTCATAGAAACTTCTGGTTTATGTCGCTACCTTCTCGAGAAACAGCTTTTATTAGACAAGGTCAGAGGTCAGGCTGACGATTTCGTAAGTACCAGTCTGTGACTGCTTGTTTGTGTGTGTGTGTTTGTAGGCATGATAACTCGAGAACGGAAGAAGCTCCCAATGTCAAATTACACCACGTGATTCAGGAGGGTGATAGCTAGCGCTGATTAGATTTTGGTCAAAATCGGTCAAAGGTCAAGGTCACGGTGAGGTCAAATATTCGATTTTTGATGGTTTGGTACAGATAACTCAAGAACGGAAGAAGCTACCAATGTCAAATTACACCATGTGATTCAGGAGCCTGATGGCTAGTGCTGATTAGATTTTGGTCAAAATCGGTCAAAGGTCAAGGTCACAGTGAGGTCAAACATCCAAAACATTCGATTTTTGATGGTTTGGTACAGAATCATCGTAGAAACTTCTGGTTTGCGTCGCTACCTTCTCAAGAGACAGCTTTTATTAGACAAGGTCAGAAGTCAAGTTGACGATTTCATAAGTACCAGTCTATGAATGCTTGTTTTGTTTGTTTGTCTGGGCAATATCTCAACCATCCTTTGAGCTCGAAAGCTGAAATTTGGGAACAAAAGTGAAGATCCACTTTGACAAAAACACTATTTTTCATTTTTTGATTAATCAATTCATTGATTAATTACTTAATTATTATAGATTTATTAATTCCTTATTTATTTTCTTTCTCATATGGACAATATCTCAAGTACCTTTTGAGCGAGGATGCTGATATTTGGACACGACAGTGACCAAGTGAGTTGGCTATTAAGGGTATTTTTTGATTTATTTATTTATCAATTAATTGCTTAATTATCCATTTTTCAGGGGATTACTTAATTTTCAAAAACTACAGTTTCAGATCAAACAGTGGTGGTTTTGATATGCTATTAGCCAATTGATTAAGAAATTAATTATTTTATAATTATGATTTATTTATTTTAATTATAAAATTAATCAATCAATGTTTGCACACTGCTCTCTTCCAATTCCGTCTCCATGTGCTGCATGGCAGCATCGCCGAGCACCGAAGGCACCCCGGCAATGTCGCACACTGAAGGATATGTTATTTATTTATTTGGCATGAGCATGGTGTACTTTAAATGTACCTCTTCTTGTTTTTATTCATTTGTTGCAAAAATTAGATAAAATAAAACTACAAAATAATGAAACCTTGATGCCGTTATAAACATTGTATTTGCAGATGACAAAATCTGTCTGCAAAGGATTCTCCACCCGTAGTGATTATGTCATCTGAGTGACATCCTGCTATTTTCGCTGGAGGAATTCCATCGACATTACAAAACTCGGTAGCTCGAATGCACAACAGATACCTATGCCAGGCTGAAAAGTTTATGTTTTGTATCCTAATGATAGGCCTGATCTGGATCCGATCCTAACCAAAATCTAATCGGCTTGTTCTTGTCATAAACCCAATTCATCCACCAAGTTTCATCCGAATCCGTTCATAACGTTTTGAGATATTGTGATAAATATCGTATTCGGTGCTATCTCTCAATGGTGAAGAATCGCTTAAACAATTATAGGATCCGGATCCGGGTCTGGATCTTCACCAAAATCTAATCAATTTGTCCTTGTCACACATAAACTATCCACCAAGTTTCGACTGAATTTGTCTATAATTTTTGGAGATATCGTGCTAGATATAGTTTTTGGCCCAATCTCTCAATGATGAAGAATCACTTAAAATTCTAATATTCGGATCCGGATCTTCACCAAAATATAATTTTTTCTTCCTTGGCACACCCCCAAGATATCCTGCTCTCAAACAGACAGACAGGGGTGAAAACAACCTCCACCCACCTTCAGGGTCAGAGTTAATGAAAAGGAACCCATCTATTCCATGTCATTCCCAGTAGCGCCTGTGGGAGTTCCACCTGAAAATGAAGTGTCATCAGAGAGCGTTCAGCTCCTTGGGCTTCCCACAAGGCATGGGTTAACAAAGGAGAATCACAGCTTGACAGGTTTGCCCGCAAGCCCACCTGCTGGAGCAGCCCCAGCCTTCAAAAACCTGGACTACAAGCTCAGTTGGTGACTATGGCTCCGTGTGACTGCTGTCCACAATATCCCACAAAACCCAGCACAACGGAACGCCCCTCTTCTCAACGGAAAAACCCAGCAAAATTGATAACTGGGGAAAGTTTTGTGGCATACCTGACCCTCCATCAGCCACATCACCTCACCTTATTGCCCGCAGGTGATCACCGAGCATGTGCACTCTTGATATGGATATGTGCATTCCCAAATGATATGCCAAACAGCTTTGTCCCATGTACACCACATATGGCGACACTGGTTTGAAGTTGCTCGGTTCTTCAGAATGGACTATTACCCATAGCGAAACCGATCATGGGCAACCTATCACACAATGTCTTTGTGGTCATTCTGGAGACAGGTTGCTGAAACATTGTGCCAAAATTTTTTTTGCAGTTTTGACTGCAAGAGGGCATCTTCAGCAATGAACCTTCTGATTCTCTGGAAAACCCTCATCTTTTCATTGATGACTGCACTCTGCATTACCATCCCTCCTCCTTCAGATAGGCAGGCAGAATCTCTTTCTCCCTCTGCAGACCTCAATAGAATCAGGATCTGGACTAACACTTGGAGTTTTTGGCTTTCAATCATGACAAATCTCTCACTCTCAGAAGAATGCACACAAGGAACTTTGGCACAGGAGTAGGCCATTCGACCCATCATGCCTGCACTGCAACAACCCCAGTATTGTCACCCATCCACATTTAAGCTACCCACAATCCACCAAGGCCAATGTCCTCATACCACAACATATAAAATGCATCCAGGTAACTATCTAAATCCCACTTCAACTTATCTATCCCCTCCGCAACTACTACCTTTCCAGGGAGACCATTCCATGCATTAACCATTCTGACTGAAATACCCCTACCTTAAAACTGGCCTAACTCTCACATTTTTACACTTCAGCTGTGGCCCCTGGTCCAAGCATTATCCACACTGCAGTGAAACTGAACTCACCTATCTTGTTCATAACCTTCATTATCTTAACCATCTTTATCAGATCCCCTGGTAATCAACTCCTTTCCCATGTTAAAAGTCCTGCCTCTTTGAACCATTCCTCATAGCTTAGTCCAGCTCGTCCTGGAATCAAACGAGATTGTCGAAGCTCGATGCTGTACCTGCTTAATGGCAGCTGTCTTTCATTAGATGTGGTGACCAAAACTGGACACAATTTTCTAGATGAGGCCTCACTAAATTCCTACACAGTGTTAACACTTCCTCTTTTGCATTATAAGTTCTTCCCCTGCATATACGACCAAAATCCCTGTTATCTGTACCTATAGCTGTCTGGTACTGTGCTGTCTGCTAACCTTACCTCAAAGCTTTGTGTCCCCAAGTCTCGACACATGTCCACTTTTATTCCAGAGACATGACAATTCGTTTCTGATCATATGCTGGCTTGAGGGGTCAGTTAAGGAGTGATTTTATTATGCCAAACCTTAAGCAAAAAATGCCAATCACATAATTGATGGTCTGCTCTGCTCTAATCATTTTTATTCACTTGTGATCTGATATTACATGTATGGGGGTGAGTAAATGTGAACGTGCTCATTCTTGCTTTTTTGTTTCCAGGGCATGAACATGGCGATGTTCGTGACTGGTACATGTGGTTTGCGTGATCGGTGGAGGTTCCATTGGATGTTGTACATGTGTGGGCATGGTTTTGAGGATTAAGCGTTGGTTTTGTTCACCTCTTCCAGCTGTTTGCATTATACAGTTTTTGCCATTTGTATAAAATGGGTGTATTCTGTTGCTATGTCCACAGTCTCACCAGTTAGACCACCCTCTTAGTTCTTGACGTGCCATGCCTCCAGAATCAATCTGTCATTTGTTGCACATTGTTTCTAGGATATGGGTCCCATCCAAGTTTAATCTGTGGCCAGATTGCTCACAATGGTGCACTGTGGCTGACTGTGCCACCTTCCCAAGCCTAATTGCTACATCATGTTCATCTCACCTTCATTTCAAATTTCTTCCTGTTTCACCAATATAATATTGGTTACGTGCAGTCTATGCATGTTGAATGGTAAACGACTCACGATTTATCACCAGTTGATATCCTTTAGTTTTAAAATGATATTCCAGAGGGAGGCATAAAAACTGCCCAAAACTAGAGAGTTTATGGCACACATTTCCCCACTATGTCTTGAGAAAAAAGGGCATGTATCTAAGAGCATCACATTTGATTGGTTGTGATGACGTAAAATGCCGTAATATTTTGTCCAAGTACTGCTATATGGAAGGGTTTTGAAAATGCTAAAAAGGCGATTGGTGTTCTACAGTGTTTAAGTATATAATTCAATTTATATAAAATAAAGATTTTAAAGTTTGTAGAAAAAAAATCAGGAAGTTTACCGCTCTTGATTCAGCGTCTTATACAACACCTTATTTAACACGGAACATTACTTATTCATGCCTATTGTTTTGTGTCCTTTACGACGTCCTTAAAAACGTCATTTCCTGTTTTGAATGATTTTCAATTTTGTTTGATTTCCAGACAGGTAGACAGAGTAAAAATGTTATCTCACTCCTCTCCGCACATGTGTGGTTGGGGTGAATTCATAGCCAAATATGGCAAAACGGTAAACTTGTCTTCCTATTCTTTTTACGATTTGTGTTCCGAAAATAACATTAGATTCAATTTAGTTGTTCTTTGATCTTACACTGACAACCATTTACTAATAAGATGGACAGATGTACGGATGGACATGAACCAATTCTTTAACCCCGCTTTTCACGCTGTGCAGGGTAATAACAACACTAATGATAACACCATAATATTAATGTTATTATGAAACAATATTAATATTAATAATATCCCCCCTCCCCAAGTGGTTTTGACTCCTTGGACAAATGCTGTGTTAACGTGTATAACTAGCTTATCATGGCGTTTCATGGGGCACCCCTTCGGGAAGTAAATCTAATATTTAAAGAAGAAAGTTTGTTTGTGTGTTTGTTTATTTGTTTGTTCATTTATGCTTTCAGACCCTGCAGGAACCAGTGCAATCAAATTTTGCATGGCCTCCTCTTTCATCCAGATGAAGTTGAGGGCGATGTTGGAAGATAAATAAATTGAAAAAGATACAAAAAAATTAACATCATATCATTGGCCTTCAGGCCTCAATCCAGTCTTATGCTTATACACTGCCTGAATTTTTTTTCCCCTGGGAGCTATCAAGTAATATGTATTGTGAAGATCACATGTTGAGGTTGTAATTTTATGTATTTATTCAGATGCATCCTGTGGCTGCTTGGCTGCATTATTTTCTGGGGGCACAGCTTTGCCGTTGATGCAGTGCCCCTGTTACCAGCACACTGGTACTCATTAGGCCAACCTCAGAAGGATGACAGACTGAGCCAACCCTATGTGGTGTTAATTCAACAGCCCAACAGGGATTGAACTCGAGATTCTGGGATCGTAAGCCAAACTCCTTAACAGTTAAGCCAACACTAGGCCTGAGGTTGCTGTGATTTTTTTGTAATACAGGAAATATTTAAATACATGTTTCATTGAATTTCCCTGGGCAAAGCCGGGTATTTGAGCAGGTATATCATAAACCACAAACACGTGTGATTACATTTTTAAACAGTTGCGACTGCTGTTTGACACTAAACTGAAAAGGAGGAAACCCAACATTATTGAGGCATTATATGCTTCTCACGTCCCCTACAGACGAATGAACCCAAACCTAGATGTACTGTAATCTATATACCCTGGAAAGGACAACAGGACCCTTTCAGCCACTTCTGTTGGGAGCAGATTTACTGATAAATCAAAAGAGGTAGTATTAACACTGTACAGCAAATTAGCGGGCCTCATCGAGAATATTGTGTGCAGTTTTTGTCACCACATCTGTGGACTAGGTCATAGCTGCCATCGAGAGTGTACAGTGTTGAGCAAATCAATTGATTCCAGGACGAGCTAAACTAAGCTATGAGCAGCGGTTTAAGGAGGCAGGACTTTACACATTGGAAAGTTTGTGATTGGGAGGAGAACTTTTGTTGTGTTTATCAGAAACTTTCCTCCTTCAAGATGTCTTTGACTCCCTAGTATCTCTCACTGGTTACTCCCTCCTCTGGTATGACAGACCTGATCCTCGACCTGGTGGCGGAATTGCTATCTTCATCAAAAGCTCTCTTCATCACTCCCCATGCACTGCCCTCACTCCTCCACACCTACAGGAATACCTCTGGCTACAGCTTCCCTCCACTTCCACCTCCTGTTTATGTGTGTGTTGTACCATCCACCAAACAGTGATGATTCCATCTATACCTCGCTCGCCGAAAACATGGACCAGCTTCTATCCTCTCCTCCGAACTCTCTCTCTCTCTTCCTCATATGTGGTGACTTCAATTGCCATCATGCCACTGGCTGGGTGTGGGTACCTCTCTCACCTGCCATGGCTCTTCAGCAAAAGACTCTGTGACTCATTGGGACTGACACAATCTGTCAACTTCCTGACACCGAGACCTCAACCAATGGTACTCCATCTCTTCTGGATCTGAATTTGACCAATTTCCCAGAAAACATCCGCTGTTCTTCCTCTGTGCCAATCAGTTCATCTGACAACATGCTTGTCAAAGTAGACATCTCTCTGGCTGCTATTAGAGAACCACCTCAGTGCCATTCAGTTTGGCATTTCACTCAGGCCAACTGGCAAGGTCTACAAGCAGACATCAAACTTCAAGACTGGTCTCCCATCTCTTCTTCCTTTGACATGAACTGTTCCTGGGAATTTTTTCAAAGAAATTTGCTGTCTCATGCACAGATTTATCCCATCTCATCTTCAGTTGGCCTCCACTTCCTCCCGCCCATGTTTCACTGAAGCTTGTGGCGAGGCAGTTGTCCTGTCACAACTTGCCTTCACCTTATGGAAGGCAAATCCAACTGAAGGCAATCTCAGTTCCTTCCAGAAAGCTCGGAAGGAACCAGTGTGTGTCTACCCTCAGGAAAGCCAGAGAACAGCATCATTCTCACCTCAAGTCTGAACTCTCAAACCTGTCTCATCCAAATCCTGGAGGCATCTAGTTAAGTTTGCTTCTGGTGTATGTTCCCTCTCCATCCCTCCCTTACCTCGAATGGCCGCACAGCTGACACTGCACGTGAAAAGGCTGAATGCCTAAACTCTGTGTTTGCTTCTAGTTCTTGTGTCCAAAATCATTCCCTTTCTGGACCCACCTTACCCAGTCACACCCAGCTGTTCTGGGACTCTGTGTCCTTTTCTCCTGACAAGGTGGAGAGCTTGCTCTCAAACATAGACTCAGATTCTGCAACCAGTCCAGACGGCATCAGCCCACATGTCCGAAAAACCTGCTCTGCTGCTTTACTGCTCTTGCTCACCCTCTCTCTGTTCTATTCATCCTCTCATTTGCTCAAGGTCATCTGCCTTCTTCTTGGAAATTAGCAAACATTATCACTCTGCATTAAAGGTGCAAAAACAGATTCCTGCAACTGCAGACCAATTTGCCTTCTCCCAATCATCAGAAAGGCTATGGAATCCATCATTGCTTCCAACATTAAATCCTTCCTCTTCTCCAATGGCCTGATTTCTGATCACCATTTTGGAATGAGACCAGGTCACTCCAACCTGGACTTGCTGCTCCTGCTTTCCCAACAATGGATGGAGGTCCTCAATGCCAGGCATGAGATCAGAGCCATATCCCTAGACATATCGTGTGCCTTCGATATGGTCTGGCACCCTACCCTGCTCAGCAAACTCTCTTCCTATGGTATCCAAGGGCATCTCCACCCAAGGCTTGCAGACTTCCTCTCCTGTCAAAGTCAACTTGTGGCCCTCAATGGAATTCTCTCATCCACTCTCCCTGTCTAGGCTAAAGTTCATCAACACAGTGTTCTGGGCCCTGTGCTTTTTCTCGTTTTCATCAATGATCTCTCCAACTCTCTCGAAAATCTTCTTTATGTCTTTGTGATAACCACACCCTCTGCCTTACCATCTGTCATCGCTCAGATCAGCAAGCAGCAGCCTCTTCACTCTCTGCAGATCTGGATAAAATCACAACCTGGTCCAACACGTGGAACATGTCTTTCAATCCTGACAAATCTCACACTCTCACTATGTCTCTCCAAAAGGACCACCGGGAACCCCTCCCTCCTCCCCCCCATCTACTTTCTCAACAATGCTCTTGAATTCCTTTCATTCAAACTTTTGGGCCTTACTATCTGCCATGATCTTTCGTGGGAAAGCCACATCTCCAAGCTGGCCTCCAAAGCCAGTAACTGATTGGTTATGCTCCACTGTGCAAAGTCCTTCCTTGGCACACCTGAGCTCCTGACAATTACAAAGCTTTCATGCACAGCCTGAAGGAGTATTGTACTGCTTTCCCCTCTATGCTGCTGTTCCTGCCTCTCACCTTTATTGGCATCATGCTGTGGAAACCAAGGCATTTAAGATCATTGGTATCTCCCGCGATGAGGCTGAATCTTCGTGTCTCTCACTTTCTCACCACAGGCAGGTCGGTGGTCTTTCTGTCTTCTACTGTCTCCTCTCCAGCCTCACCTCCCCCCCCCCACTCTGTCTACTATCTGTCCCACCCATATTTCCACAGGTGCTCAAGATCCGCCACCAACCCCCTTCTGGTTTAACTACCAAAATCAAGAATCACTGCTCACCTTCCTTCTTTCATTCCTTCTTCCCTGCCTTTGGAACAAACCCTCACACACTCTTCAATCCCACTCTTCCCTCAAGGTCTTCAAAACAGCTGTTCAACACCATCTCGTTTCTTCCCCCCATCCAAAACCATGATCTTTTCTACCCACTTTCATCTACCCCAAACACACCTCCTTCAAATTCCCTGCTTTCCTCCTGAAAGTCCCTGTAGTGTCCATCTTGCATACCCCGTGTTCCCCGCCCCATCCCTCTCCCTTCCGCAGATTTCCTCATGTCTCTGTCCCCACAGTTTTGTGCTTCCCTCTCCCGTCCCTCTTGTCTGCTTCTCCCCTTGTTATACATCCTGTGTGTTAGCTCTTATATGAGCTTTGACATTGTATTTTAAAAATATAACTGATTGAGATATTTAAGAAAATGAAGGGTGTGGACAATATAGGTGCAGTGGAGTTTTTCAGCAGAGTGGCAGTGTTAGGACCAGGAGCCATATCTTGAGGGTAAAGAAGATTGAGTTAGGACAGTTTTATGGCAGGGTGGGGTCTTTCAATCAGTCAAGTTCATGCATGGAATGGTCACCCTGGAAAGGTAGTGTCCGTAGAGGTGTTATATCATTCTAAATTGGAATTGGATCGGTACTTCGATACATTGGAGAGGACTTGTATGTAGCTTTATATGCATAGGTGACGGTGTCTGAGGTTGATGCAGCGCAGGCATGACAGGCCGAATGGCCTCCTCCTCCCCCAACGTTTCAAAGTTTCTTGCGTGTATAACATGGGCGTTTTTCCTGGAATATCATATCTCATGCCATGAACTTTTGTAATATCCTTTATATCATCTAGTTTGCAATTTCTGCACTGGCTTATCCCACCTCTCTGCTTGATGGCTGTCATTCACAAACATCTGATGTTCCAAAATTTGGTGCTTATGCTGTGGTATTATGCTGCAATCGGTGTTATGGTGATAGGATAGGTGCTACGGCAATAGGAGCTTTTTTGGAGAGGATGTGGTGGCATATTACAATTTTTGGTGAGCAGCCACTTCAACTCAGATAATAACGATGTGGCTGACACAAAACATCTTGGTCTCAGTGATAGGTTTGGGAAGAGGTGGAGAGGAGAGGTGTGGATGTCACACTCACAAACTGTGTAATGAATGTCCATGTCATGGAGGATTTCCACATCTAATTAAGAGTGTTGTTCAGTGGACCTGTTTTAGTTGTTGTTGTTGTTGTTGTTGTTGTTGTTGTTGTTGTTGTTGTTAATAAATAAGGGGAAAACATAATAAGGCAAACTCTCCATTATTATTCACGACATATGGTGTATATATATATATATACCATACTCAAACAGCAGTTTGTTAATGATGCATTTAAAACAATAACTCTATAAATTACAGAATAGTGTTTAATTTTACCTCCAACAACACCCAAAATCAAATTGATTGACTATGACGTTAAAAAATTGCCTTCGGTATAAAGGAGACTGACATCATTGGCTGTAACTACATCACTGGTTGTCAGTTTTCTTTGTCTGAAACGAACCATACGTTTGTCATTTATTTATTTAATTAATTTGCAGTTTTAAGGGCCTTGTTACCTTTTTCGATTGGTTTACCATTCCCTTAGCCCACTGATAGTTATCACTGAAACTTCCCATTAAGCAGACATTTCTACATTCCCGTCTAATTGGTTTCGCGTGAGGAAAGCTAATGTTGGCTGCGACTCTAGCTGGCACAGAAGGGACAATTCCTCACAGCTACTGCTGGCACTGCTGTGTTATTGAAGATAATTATTAAAGAATTTTGTTGTGACATTGATGACTTTGATCTCGTACGTACACAAGTTTCTGACTCACCCTTAGAACCTTTGGTAAAGACTCGTATTGAAAAGATGACACGTTCAATATCACGAGTCCTGCTGTGCTGGAAACATCAGTGGTGAATGATGTGTCAGATCTAGGTCCCCCTGTCCCACCCCAATGTACTTGTGATGATTGAATGCTCTCGGTATTCATTGTACTGGCTGATTTGAGCAGATGAATTGTAACCATTACCTTTGCTGCTGCGGGATCCGATGTGCATGTATCTTATGCTTGAATCAGCTGCATTTGTGGTCCTGACATGTGTTTAACCAACTGTGCCAACATTATTCACTGTTAATGAGGATGCTGCAGCCAAATACTTTCCATTTCTCTGTGTCTTGAAAGTCAACAGTGTGTAAGGTCCATGTTATTGGACACGAATGAAGCACTGCAAAGTGGCTGTTAAGAGGTTTTATCCTTTTGTGAGGATGTGAGAGTAGAGTGGGAAGTGAACTTCATATTTATTCAGTCAAGTGTCGTGGAAGAGCTAGAATACTGAACGGATCAGGATACAACAGAACAATACGAACAGTAGATCGAGGTGGGGTGGGGGGGGGGGAAACACTAACATCAAGGTTGAAGGTCAAAATAGAGGGTGACTTGGATAAATAATTGGTGTGAAGAGGAATGGGAGTTAGAGAGGATGAATGGGGTGGACAATATGGACACAGAAGCAAACTCTCAGATAGGAAAAACTGGAAATTTGGAAAGAGGTGGGCTTGGGGGTGGCAGTGGGAGGGGGAGTGGGGGGATGGGTGCAGAAAACAGCATGATTTTGGATGGGAGGTTGGATCTGAGATGTTGATGAACAGCTATCTTAAAGATTTGGAGGGAAGAATGAGATTGAAAACAATATGGAAGTTGGTTCCACTGGTGAGAAAAAGAAAGGAACAAATGAATGAATGTGAGCAGTGGTTCTGGATTTTGGGAGTTTCACCAGATGAGGGTTGATGGTGGACCACATGCGCCTTGCAGAAACCTTGCGGCGACAAAGCACGGAAAGAGCAGAGGGTGCAAGACTCAAAAGGAGTTGGTGTAAGACAGAGACCACTGGCCTGTTTGCAAAATAGCCATCAAAAGAAATCAGTCACAATTGTCAGCATTTAAATCTGGCAACCATGCTTATTAGGTGTTTGAGTTTGTTATATGGAAACTTGCATGAGGAGAACCCTCTTTATGCTTTTGGGGCGTGTCAGAGAAATGAGAAATTGAGCATAGCAGATAAAAAGTAAAGATTTGATAATATTATTCCCATCTATTCGGCTATGGGTTAAAACAGCTCGGTGTTACTGCAAGTTTACTCCAATTAAGCTGACATTGACGAACCTTCTTATTTGCAGATTCCGAGTGCATTTCTTCCCTGATTTGCTCTCTCCTTTTCATGTTCGGATGTTCTCTTCCTTGTTGTGTCCAATTCTGGCCACACTGTCGCACTATATGTTCGTTGACTTTTTTTACTCTCTGTCACCTCTTCCATTCCTCTAGATTTAAAGTTGTACAAAGAAGTCCAACTATTTTAATTCTTTCCAAGGTGGTTGAGAGCATATTACATAAACTTTTAGCTAAATAATCCACACGGCATGATTCCATGAGAAACTGCAGTGTTTTACAATCCCAAAAGCCAGCTTCCATATTATCTGCCTTTTAAAGCAGACGAGTAAGATATGAATGACCAGCTGGTGGAATATAACATCATGCAATGCTCTGTCCCTATAACTCTTCATAATGGGGTCACACTGTGTAATGTACATCTCTTCTTGTTAATGATTATTTCACATGAAATTTGTCAATTTTAGTGGTTAACCCTGATAGCCTAACACAAAATTATTACAAACGACTCACCTTGGCTTTGTTTTCCTCCTTCGTGCAAATTTCAACTGCAGCCATGCCTGCCGGCTTTGACTCAGATCAATGAAAACCAGCCACAGCACTGGAGTGACTGCCTGTATTCCAACTGCTTTCATGAACATTTGAGAAGTAAACTCGGCTATCCCACATTCAAGGCCAAATTTGAGTTGGGTGCAATAAGATAATCTTTCAAGGTCAGGACATCTTTCATGTTGATTGAATTTTTTGATTTGTTTTTGATACTGATCCTTTTTTGATCAAAGTTAATTGGAATTCTAAATAGGAACATTGAATGGACTTTTGATATTTTTGGAAAATGGACTTTTGATCCATTTTTCCCAAAAATTATCACATTGTGTCGCCCTATTTGCTTCTCAGGAATTCCCATTTATAACACATTCATTATTACGGAAAGCTGAAGTTATAGAGACACCTGATCTCTGTCTCAATTCTTTGCACATTATTATATAGGTTTAGAGTTATGCACGGAATATGTGCACTGCGCAACAATGTTTCTGGACTGCTCCAACAAATGTTTTCGAATACTTTGGTCAGAATGCAGGTTTACAAATGACAGTTTCAGGTTATATTCTACACAACCAGATGTCCATGGTAAAAATACCATGACATAAAAAAGACAGCCTTTTAATCTTCCACTAGTTTAAAGAGCTCAAAAATGGGAGGTTCAATAAGGAATGTCTTGAGTTGTTGTATAAGTCCACTTGTAGGTCCACAGACACAGAATTGTTTTTTTTGTAATTAAATAGATTTTTAACTAATAAAGAACTGAATATGGTTATCAATTTGAATATTTTTTGAGCTGTTACAGTTAAAAAAGCAAACCCATCGGTTCGGTCCCTAAAATTCCAGAAAACTGCGATGGTCATGGCGTCATCTGCATGACGTAAACGAAGGAAAGGTTGTCTCAGTACGCAAAGGATAATATGGCCACACAACTCGATTCAGATTCATCAAAAAGTGACTTTGACAAATATTTTTCTGATCAAGACTCCTCTGTTTGTCAAAATCATGATGTTGAAGGTACTGTAAGACCACACATGTATGAACCCGAGATCGAAATTGGGGATGACATCGGTCATGTAATACCTGGTGTTCACAACATTCGGGAAGACATTGAAGAAAGACTCAGCAATAACAACTGTTAAAGTGGTAAATCCATCCATCCTTTGGGATCAAACTCTGTGCAGAGCATTGGTGCTGCCTAAGCAGTCTCCTTGGCTATTGGGCACAATTCTGGATGGGTCACCACTCTGCCACAGTATACCAGCATGCTGGCACTCATTTTGCCAACTTCATAAGGATGACAGGCAGTCAACCCCACCTGGAATTAACTCAACAGCTGAGCGGGATTTGAACTCAGGATCCTAGGATCCCAAGCCCACCGCTCAAACCATTATGCCAACAACAGGCAGACAAAGTGGAAAAGGATAGCGATAGAACATGGTAAATGTAGGGTTTCGTTTTATTTTGATGTAACAGTTCTCTGTTATTGTTACTGTTATGAGAAGAACACTCGGTATAGCGCATACCTCCGCCAGGCTGAACAGTTTACATTCTGTATCCCAATGATAGGTCGGATCTGGATTCGGGCCTCAACCGAAATCGAATTGGCTTGTTCTTGTCACCGAACAAACTCATACACCTCATTTTGTCATAACTCCTCCAAAACTTTTTGAGATACCTTGATGTCTATATATATATATATATATATATATATATATATATATATATATATATATATATATATATATATATGTATGTATGTATGTATGTATATATATAAATATATATATATATATAATATATATATATATATATATAATATATATATATATATAATATATATATATATATATATAATATATATATATATATATACATAAATATATATATATATATATATATATATATATATATATATATATATATATATATATATATATATATCTTCTTTCGGATGCTCCCGTTAGGGGTCGCCACAGCGGATCATCCGTTATGATCCACATAATGATTTGGCACAGGTTTTACGCCGAATGCCCTCCCTGATGCAACCCTAGTCACCTCTTACCACACAGGGATATGGTACACCTATTCCAACCGGGGCATACACCGGGCCCAGTACACTGGTACTCACTTCACCGGCATCGGAAGGATGACAGGCTGAGTCAACCTCCTGGTGTGTATTAATTCAAGCGGCCAACTGGGCTTGAACTCAGGACCTTTTGGATCCCAAGCCGTTACCCTAACCTCTAATCCAACAACAGGCTATGTGTCTTTCAATCCTTCAATATATATGTATATATATATATATATATATATATATATATATATATATATATATATATATATATATTGTTGCGAATTCGTGCCCGCCGGCGTGCGGACGGCCGCGTAACTCGAATCGCGGCACGTCGCCCACCGGACGGACAATTCTGTCGTGACCCTCTCGGAACAACGCCGCGAGCTAGTCATGGGTGGGGGTTTAACCCCACCATGACCGTGCCAATTTCCCACCCGTGCAGGATAGGGTTGCTCGCCAAATTCGATCTACCTAAGTACCTGCACGGATGGTCGACCGGGCGATCGCACCACGCCATCGGCCGACTCCGGACACGAACCGCTTAAGCGGTCCGTTCCGCGCTACAGTGATAACCAAGCGGTGTTATCGTCGGCCTTGATGGTTCGGATTATTTATCGGGATGTTGCACCCACTACGAAACCCTTTCCGTGATGCAAGATGGAGGGTCAATCAAAAAGGGAAAGAGACGAAGCAGAGCGGGAAAAGTCAACAAGCAAGCGTTTTATTCACACACACATAGACAAGCACGTATATACAGCCATACAGTCAAAAATGCACATATAATGCTGAAAACAATTATGCACAAAAAGCAAATGTAACAAAAGAAACGATGCAGAGTTACAACCGAATACGCGTACACACTGCAACACTTAAACACTTCTACTTTAGCCAGACTGGCGCCACCCACGGACATTCACACCAAAACCCCAAAGAAAAGAAAGAAAGAAGTCGCGACTTCCCTTTTGTGTCTGGTGAGTCCCTCTCCCGCGACCGTCAGCATGGTCGCGCCTGGCCCCGACTTATCTCGCGGCCGGCGAACCCTCTCTGGCACTCCCCGTCCGGACGCACAGGTCCACCTCGCAACGGGCGCTGCCGCGTCTCCCGTCCGTGCCTTTGTGACAGGGCCGCTCGCCAAAGCGCGGGCGCAGGACCTCTTCCCGAAGACTAACCAGACCACCAGCCAAGACGACAAAGAAGAGGCGAAAGAGGAAGCTCTCAAGAGGAAGATGCTGAAGAGGAATAGGCGAAAGAGGAAGCTCTCGCGCGCCCGCCCGTGTCCATCTTTTATAGCGCCGGGCTCCGCCCTTCGCCCCTCCCCGTTCTGGGCTCCACCTTCCTTCGAGAGGGTTCCCGAAAAGGGCGTTCCCTTACGCTTTCCCTCCACCCCGCTCCGTGCGGGGGCTGGGGGAGTCAGTTTTTGGCTCTGGGCCAGAGAATTATTCCCCCAAAAAGAGGCCCCACCTTTACATGACCTCTGACCTTTGACCTGCATCGCCCTTCCTCCACTCCAAAGCGCGAGGAAAAATGGCGGGAAAAACAGGCGGTAAAACCCGTGTGTCCTCGCAGTTCCCTCCTTGGCGCCCTTGTTGCCATTCGGAAGTGAATGTAGTGGCGAAGATGTAGTAGCGTAGATGGTGGAGGTGGCGTGGTTGCAGTGTGGTTGGCGCTGTGATGGGGATGGCGTGGTTGTTGAAATGTTGTATGTTTGAAATAAGAGATATAAAAAGAAAAACGCCTAACTCAAAGCGTCGCAGCCCGGATGGATCACATAAATTCCCTCTATACAACGGGTTTGGGCTAACTACACATGTACCTATCGAGATATCTCACCTGAGGGCCCTTTATGGTATAATGCGAATTTCCACAGCCGTAACAACATATACATATATATATATATATATATATATATATATATATATATATATATATATATATATATATATATATATATATATATATATATACATACATACATACACACACACACACACACACACACACACACACACACACACACCGTTTTTGGCCCCATCTCTCAATGGTGAAGAATCACGTGAAAAAATTAAAAACTTCTCATGTTCAGATGTACAGTGCAATACCAAACATATGGATGCTCATTGGCATATTGGATGGGACAATCCTCACATTGAGTTTGTGAGTGAGTGAGTGATGTACTCGACCAGTCCAAAGTTTTAGAACACCCCCATTTTTCAGTTTTTGCTGACATGTAAGCAGTTCAAATCCAGTGAATATCCTGAAATGGTACAAAGCGAAGCAGTAAACTGCCAGAGGTTAAAAAAATTTAGGTTAGTAAAAAGTGAAAAATAATGTAAATTTCAGAGTTGTTAAAAAAGGCCCTTTTCAAGGAACAAGTAATAGATTAGCAACTGCAGCTGTTCTGCAGCAATGGAAGTAAATTAAGCCTTGAAAGTTGATGAAAACAATGCCTACAGGTGTCCCAACTTTTTATGATTACTTACAAACCCTCTGGCTGTATAAAAGCAGTGTTGGAACAGACTGTGTTGCTACACCCTCTGAAGCATTATTTGGACAATAATACACTGCAGGAAGGAGTATTTTACTCTCGTAATGGTGAGAAAAAGACAATTAACAAAGGAAGACAGACAGACCATTATAACCCTTAAAGGTGTCCGTCTTTCCTTGAGAGAAATTGCAAAGAAGCCAAGGTGTCAGTGAGTACAGTTTCCTACACCATCAAAAGGCACTTGGAAACTGGAGGAATCTCTGACAGGAAGAGGTCTGGCAGACACAAAGCCACAACACAATCAGAAGACAAGTTTCTGAGAGTCAACAGCTTGTGTGATTGGCGACTTACAGGACAGCAGCTTAACACTGGTCGAAGTAAGGAAGTCTCCGTTTCAACTGTGAAGAGAAGATTTCCAGCTGCAGGTTTGACAGGTCGAGTGGCAGTAAGAAAGCCATTGCGAAGATGGCAAAATAAGAAAAAGAGGCTTGCCTGGGCCATGAAGCACCACCAGTGGACTAGTGAAAACTAGAAAAGGTCTTATGGACCGATGAATCAAAATGTGAAATCTTCGGTTCATGACGCAGGGTTTTTGTATGCCGTTGAGTAGGTGAAAGGATGGTTCCTCAGTGTGTGACACCAACTGTCAAACATGGAGGAGGAAGCGAGATGATATGGGGCTCTTTTGCTGGATCCAGAGTCGGCGACTTACACAGAGTGACTGGCACCCTGAACCAAAAGGGCTACCACAGCATTTTGCAGCACCATGCAATACCCTCTGGTCTATGCCTAGTTGGTCAGGGGTTCATCCTACAGCAATATAATGACCCAAAACATACCTCCAGGCTATGTCAGAACTACCTTGGAAGAAAAGAACAAGACGGTAGGCTTCAAATCATGGAATGGCCAGCACAGTCTCCAGACTTAAACCCCATCAAGCTGGTTTTGGATGAACTGGACAGAAGGGTGAAAGCAAAGCAACCTACAAGTGCAACACATTTGTGGGAACTTCTGCAACAGTGATGGGAAGAACTTTACAAACAATATTTGATTTCCATTGTACAAAGAATGCCACGAGTATGTTCAGCTGTTATATCTGCAAAAGGTGGCTACTTTGATGAGTCAAAAATTTAGATTAAATTTTGTTCAACAATAGATTCCATGATTTCTTTTTTATCTGTAATTGTTTTTTTTTGTTCTATGCTTTAATTTCAGAGTACATTTAAACATTAAACTGCTTAAATTTCAGTAAAAACTGGAAAAATGGGGGGTGTTCTTAAATTTCTGATCAGTAGAGTACAGCAGGTTAATTAAGACTGATTTAACATAACTGTACAACCACCGGGAAAACCATACAGTACTGTACGTACATGCATAAATATATGTTGATGTCGATAACAAATAGGAATACAAACAATGTTCATCAATCTATAATTCCAGCAGTGTGTGTGTGTGTGTGTGTGTGTGTGTGTGTGTGTGTGTGTGTGTGTGTGTGTGTGTGTGTGTGTGTGTGTGTGTGTGTGTGTGTGTGTGTGTGTGTGTGTGTGTGTGTGTGTGTGTGTGTGTGACCGCTGTTTTCTTGACAACCACTGGTCCAATCTAATTGAAACTTGCCAGGTATATTGCTGGGGACTTGATTATGTGCCTTTTCAAGGTTTTATATTAATCGGACAAGTGCTTCCCAAGTTATGGCTATTTATTTACCAACCAATGACAAGACACGTTGCTGCGGCCATTTATTTACCAACCAATGACAAGACACGGTGCTGCGTAGGCGTGGCCGTTGGGGAAGAGAACCTCAGCCACGTTCCCCATTTCGGGTAACAACGTACGGACTTCCGGACAGTGATGACTTAGTGTATTCTAATAATTTCTCGATTTCTTGTGCGCATTTTTCGATAAACACAATGCCCCAATCCAGTTGTCATTTATGAGAGCGAAGGAACAGACTGTGTAGTTGTTTGAAATTATTATAATTTTTTTATTTGTACGTACATTTTTTATTTTATTTTTTGTCTCTTCTCTTCTCTTCTCTTCTCTTCTCTTCTCTTCTCTTCTCTTCTCTTCTCTTCTCTTCTCTTCTCTTCTCTTCTCTTCTCTTCTCTTCTCTTCTCTTTGTGTTTTTCCTTGTGATGACATTGCAAAAAGGCAAAATAAGTTGGCGCTAATTGAATAATTGGCCATTAAAACTAAATTGCGAATAATCATAACTGCGATATGCGAACTTCCAGACAGTGAGGACTTAACTTCGCGTCAGCCGGTGCACGGCCGGCCGACAATGACGTCACGTGCCTTGCCGGTTACGATGGGGATCGATCGGTGCCTTAGTTACCGTGGTGGAGGAGTGGCAATGGTCAATGGCAGCGAATGTCATGGCAAGCACAGACAGGGAGGTAAGCTTGATTTTAATTGGGATTTTAATTAACTCTGTGTGTGGAAGTATCACAGCAGTTGTTACTTCAATGCAAGCGATAATTCGTGGATTGCATGTGGACATTCCGTACGGGCACGCACTACTTCCGGATGGTGATGACTTAATTTATTCGAACAACTTCTCGATTTTGTATGCGCATTTATAGATAAACACAATGCCCCAATCCAGTCGTCGTTTGCAAGAGCGAAGGAACGGCCTATGGTTGTTTCTGGCTCACGGTTTGAAAGTTTTTTTGGGGGGAAGGGAGGGGGTTGCACGTATGGGCACACACGTACGGACATGCGAGAGCGAAGGAACGGTCTGTGTGGTTGTTTCTGGCTCGCGGTTTGAAAGTTTATTTATTATTATTATTTTTTTGGTTTGCACGTACGGCCACGCATGTATGGGCACGCATGTACGGGCACGCGAGAGCGAAGGAACGGCCTGTGTGGTTGTTGTTTCTGGCTCGCGGTTTGAAAGTTTTTTGTTTTTTTTTCACTTACGGCCACGCACGTACGGGCATGTACTAGTTTATGTAATTTTGAACGAACTTCTGAAACGTTTTGAAGATAATACGTATAAACAACATGAAAATATCATAGCTAGTCATCGAGGCCAGGAACAGATCCAGATCCACAGTTTAGGGGTTGTGGCACAGATTCCGGTACCCCAGGGGTGGATAGATGCAGAAGCTTTCACTGGAGCTAATCTACATTTAGTAGTAAAATAATTGCCATTCTCTTACTTATTGGTCTTTCATTTTATAGTAGTGGTGTATATATTGAACAGCATAAGAATGAGAATGACAACAAGAGCAAGTTTAATCTCAAACCAAAACCTGTTCAGTTGACTGATCTGATGACCAATGCATAGCAGGTAATATCAAAACGTACAATATAATTTATTAGGATGATAATAATCAGGGGTTAATGACACGACTATCATGATGACACAATCCCTGCTTCTTATTCACTGTTCATAAAATACGTACAGTGCGTCCATTGAGATCCCAATGCCCTCAAGACAATAAATATTACTATTACTATTGCTATGTATGATATAGCCTTACCTGTATGTATGTCTGATCCATAACGTTGAAAATTAATGATTGATTGCTAAAGTTATGATCATGGCCAATGCTAAGTAGAAATGTGAAAAAAACAAAAATGCGACTTGTTCTCAGGTTCTCATGCTTTTCCGCAGCTGTTTTTCATTGTTCTTCCTCTCCATTAGAATATAATTGTCACTAATCTTCACGGGGATCGTGTCAGGTTACATTCACTTCAATTTACTCATCATAAACTGGGAACACAGGCCGGTGTTGTACAAATCATCTTCAAAATGGCCGCTTCAAATAACGTTTGAAACAGTTGGGCCTTGCCACTTTCCTCTTGCAGGTTCTACCTTGGTTTTCCATATTTTCCTTTTAGCTTTATCCTGTGGGAAAACATGCATACTCACACCATGTTTGGATGTATTGCTACAACCAGCAACAATGGACATCTAGATGGCATTGTGAGTACTTTTTCAGAGTTCAGAACATACATAGGCCGCATGTAAACACAAATTCCACATCAAAAGTGTCCTCCAGATGACGTTGCGGGTCACATGATATATGATGTGATGACATCGATGTTTTTGGGGGCGGGGCCAATCGAGCGTAAGAGGACACCAATAAACATTAAAATCTTCCTTCCAAGATATTTATTCAAGAAATGAACGATG
>NC_140969.1:55242989-55322989 GCF_056783735.1 Eptatretus burgeri
TCAGTTCTTTGACTTTGTAAGAAGTCATGGACTTATGGTGGCTGGTTCATGGTTTCAGCGCCCAAAAGCTCATCGCTGGACTTGGAATTCCAATGCTGCCAGTGTGGCAAAGGAGATTGACCATGTCCTCATTGACGGTCATTGGAGGATGATCCAGAACTGAAAAGTTTACCGGAGTGCTCAGTTCCTTAATATCGACCACAGGCTTGTGGTAGCAACTCTGAAGTTACAGCTTAAATCTGGGAGAATGGTACTATCCCAGCCTAGGCTGGATGTTGGCAAGCCCAAGGATGAGAGGGTAGCTGAGGAGTTTGTGAACAGGCTGAGTGGGGATTTGAGGGGGGGGGTTGAGTGCTTTGGGGCATCCTGAAGAGTTGTGGAGCGCCTTCAAGACCACCATCCTTGATGTTGCCGGTGGATGTCTTGGAACTCACCACAGGGCGAAGAATAATTTTGTCTCTTAAAGGACACTGGATACCATTGACCAGAGTTGCAGGGCCAGGCTGAATGGCAGAGGTGAGCTGTTGGGTAAAACTGTAAGTTTGCTAAGGGTGGACAAGGAGGCCTATGTGCGAGGAATCTGTGAAGGGGTAGAGCATCACCTGTGGTCAAGTGATTCTCATCCTCTTAACAGAGTAGTCTGAAGTGAAGGCCTGTTGGGGCGGCTACATTGAGCGGTTGCACCAGGCTGATCCACCAGCTGTCGAGTTGGATGTGAGGGATGTTACTGTCCCTATTACTGACCATCCAATCAACTGTGATCCACCTTCGTTTGTGGAAACACAGGCTGTGGTGAATCGGTTGAAATGGGGTAAAGCTCCCGGGTTCTGTGGCATCCATGCTGAACTTTTTAAGGCTGGTGGAAATGCAGCACTCGTGTCGATGCATGCAGTTCTGTGCGATGCCTGGAACACAGGCATCATCCCAACTGACTGGAAGAGGGGCCTTGTTGTCCCTCTCTGGAAAGGGAAGGGTGATCGCCAAGACTGCAACAAGTACCGAGGGGTGACGCTGCTCTCAGTGCTGGGCAAGGTCTTGGCTCGGATAATTTTTGATCATGTTCGCTACCATCTGCCGGAGCACCAGCGGCCACCAAAGAGGTCAACAATTGACGTATCCTTGCTCTGTGGGTCCTCACTGAACGCAGATGAGAGTTACGGCAGGGGCTGCTTGCAGGCTATGTTGATCTCTGCAAAGTATTTCATTCAGTGAATCAGGATGCCCTCTGGAGGATTCTTGGCCTTCGTGGGGTGCCACCAAAATTGATCAATCTGATGTCTGAAATATATTCTGTTACTGAGAGTGCTGTGAGATGTGGAGGTACCATCTCTGACTTATTTCCAGTTGTTACTGGAGTTCGTCAAGGGTGTATTCTGGCCGCCACACTTTTCAGCACTTGTATGGACTGGATTCTGGGAAGGATGTTGGAGAGATCAAGCTGTGGTGCCTTTGAGAATGTCAAGATCTCTGACCTTGATTTCACAGATGATGCGGTCATCTTTGCGGAGACTCTAGATATCCTTCTGGGGACCCTTGAGGTGCTGAATGAGGAGCCGGAGCCACTGGGATTGCAGGTTTTCTGGGTAAAAACTAATATCCATGCTTTCAATGACATCTTGGATGCTGTTATCTTGTCTGTATCTGTTTGTGGTGAGGATGTTGAGGTCACGGAGAGATTCACTTACCTTGGCAGTGATATTTATGTCTCTGCTGGCTGTGAGTCAGAAGTCAATAGACATCTGGGTCGGGCCTGGGGAGTCATGGGTTCTCTGGCGCATGGGGTGTGATGCTGTTGGTACCTGTGCAGGGGGACGAAAGTCCAAGTCTTCATTTCCCTGGTACTTCCAATCTTGCTCTACGAATGTGAGATTTGGACTCTGATAAGGGATTTGAGATAGAGACTTAATTCCTTTGGTATCAGATGGCTTCGGAGAATCCTTGGCTATCACTGCTTGGGCTTTGTGTCTAACTAGCGTTTGCTGAGAGACTCAAATGAGATTTGTTAACGGCATAGTCTGTGAGCATCAGCTGCAGCTGTATGGACATGTCTCATTTTCCTGATGCTGGTCCTGCTTAACAGATTTTCTCAGCAAGAGAGTCTCGTGAGTGGAGGAGGTCAATGGGCCGACCACGTGCCTCGTGGTTGCAGCAGGTTAATCAGCATCTCAAGGAGATGGGGATGGGCCAGACATCTGTCTGGGGGATGGCCAGATGGAGACCCCTGGTGTGTGGAAAGTGGATGCAGTGACCCGCTGCTCCAGTGCATGCTCCCTTACCTGACTTGACCTGACCTGACCTGTTTTTGCCTTTTTTTGTTCTGTAATTTCTTTTTAAATATTATTTTTCTCAGCAACCAATTGTTCGATTGACACAACATTTTCAGGGTAGGAACGATCCCCCTCCCCCCCCCAATGTAGAAATTTGTAATGATAATTGTGACATCATCGGTCATGTGATACGGCAGTCATTTTAGATTAAACACAAATTGTCATCTGTTTGTGTGTTTGTTTGTGTGTGTGTTTCTTACTTACGAAATCTAAAGATTTCGTAAGTATATTAATCAGTTCCGTTTCTGTTTGTTTGTTTGTGTGTTTGTTACTTACGAAATCTAAAGATTTCCTAAGTATATTGATGCCTTCCATTTAAGCCTGGTGTTGGCGCAGTGCTTAGGGTAGCAGCTTGGGATCCAAAAGGTCCTGAGTTCAATCCCCGTTGGGCCACTGAATTAATACACCAGGGGGTTCACTCAGCCTGTCATCCTTCCCAGGTCGGCAAAATGAGTACCAGTATACTGGGCCGGTGTATACCATTAAAATAGGTGTACCATATCCCTGTGTCGTAAGAGGCGACCAGGGTTGCGTCAGGAAGGGCATCCGGCGTAAAGCATGTGCCAAATCACTATGCGGATCATACGGATGATCCGCTGTGGCGACCCCGAACGGGACCAGCCGAAAGAAGAAGAAGAAGATTGATGCCTTCCATTTCTGTTTGTTTGTTTGTTTGTAGACACGATAACTCAAGAACGGAAGAAGCTACCAATGTCAAATTACACCTCGTGATTCAGGAGGGTGATGGCAAGTGCTGATTAGATTTTGGTCAAAATCGGTCAAAGGTCAAGGTCACAGTGAGGTCAAATATTCGATTTTTGATGGTTTGGTACAGATAACTCGAGAACGGAAGAAGCTACCAATGTCAAATTACAGGACGTGATTCAGGAGTGTGGTGGCTAGTGCTGATTCGATTTTGGTCAAAATCTGTCAAAGGTCAAGGTCACAGTGAGGTCAAACATCCAAAACATTCGATTTTTGATGTTTGGTTCAGAAAATCATCGTAGAAACTTCTGGTTCGTGTCGCTACCTTCTCAAGAGACAGCTTTTGTTCGTAAAGGTCAGATGTCAAGTTGACGATTTCGTAAGTACCAGTCTCTGACTACTTGTTTGTTTGTTTGTTTGTTTGTAGGCACGATAACACGAGAACGGAAGAATCTACCAATGTCAAATTACAGCACGTCATTCAGGAGGGTGGTGGCTAGTGCTGATTAGATTTTGGTCAAAATCGGTCAAAGGTCAAGGTCACAGTGAGGTCAAATATTAGATTTTTTGATGGTTTGGTACAGATAACTTGAGAACGGAAGAAGCTTCCAATGTCAAATTGCACCACGTGATCCAGGAGGGCGGTGGCTAGCGCTGATTCGATTTTGGTCAAAATCGGTCAAAGGTCAAGGTCACAGTGAGGTCAAACATTCGATTTTTGATGGTTTGGTACAGAATCATCGTAGAAACTTCTGGTTTGCGTCGCTACTTTCTCTCGAGACAGCTTTTATTAGACAAGGTCAGAGGTCAAGTTGATGATTTTGTAAGTACCAGTCTATGACTGCTTATGAGATTGTGGAGAACACAAATTAATAAAATGTACAATTTTTTCTCCCCCGCCGCGTGGCGGAAGGGGGAAATTGTTGTCACCCAGGTCGTCCAGCTGTCCGTCCGGCTGTCCGTCCGTCCGTCCGGGCGTCAACATTTATAACTGTGACTGCAATAACTCATAAACTGTTCGCCATATCGATTTGAAATTTGGGTCACACATGTACCACCTGAAAAGGAAGAACCCTATTGATTTTGGGCCTGGCCGGATCCAAGATGGCCGACTGGGGTGGCCATCTTGAAAAAAGTTTTTTGTAATAAATGGAAAACCGCTTATCTGATTTCAATTATTTTTGGTTACTACGTTCCTCACCCCTGGGGAACTTTTTCGAGATGATGACCAAATGGTGTCTTGTTTCCAATTCAACTCCCTCATTATCTGGAATATGTATGACCTCTTTCATTCAATGGCGGGGGATTCCCCATCTCTGATGGTATATTTAAACTTGTTTTCGTCAAGTTTAGTTGGAGTCCAAAGTGGACATCGACGGGCTTTTCATTTTGAGATGCTTTCGAGTTTAATTTTTATTCATTAATGTGACTTGTTTATTTCTCACTTAATTTGTCCCTTGTTGAAAGATATTGTTTAGTTTGGGTCCGATTGTGTGAAGATCATCTTTTATCTCTGCCATTATCACCATTTAATCAGCATATCTTGTGTTTGTGATGTTTAAACTGTTGATTTTTCAATTCCTCTTCACTCAGCAAATATTCACCATGTCGGCCTTCAATGAATAAAATTAGTAAAAGCATACTAAAAGCCTTGTTTTAGTTTTCTTTACACTTATAATTATTTTGGTTTGCCTCATTTGTAGTTGTGATTGGAACTGTTCAATTACGATCTAATAAATATAATTTGGCGTGTGTGTGTGTATGTGTGTGTGTGTGTGTGTGTGTGTGTATGTGTATGTGTGTGTGTGTGTGTATGTGTATGTGTGTGTGTGTGTGTGTGTGTGTGTGTGTGTGTGTGTGTGTGTGTGTGTGTGTGTGTGTGTGTGTGTGTGTGTGTGTGTGTGTTAATGTGTTTCTTGCAAAGACCGCTGGGCCGACAACCACCACATTTGACACGCAGACCAAGTCTGACCTGGGAATTTTCCTCAGGGTATTTTCATCCAGCACCTCAACTTATCAAGACCCAGCAGACCCCGAACACCCTGAAGATGCCAAAGACCTTTAGACTCTGAAGACCCTTGAGAACCCTTACAACCATATAAGACCCCAAAGACCCTTAAGACTACTCACACCCTTCAGACAGATTAAACAGCTTGGACCCTTGACCACCTCATGCTTGAGACCACTTGGACCCTTGACCACCTAATGCTTTCGACAAATTGGACCTTTTTAGATTATTTTTCGATGATTGCGAATTTAGACCCTTTTGACCCTGAGATGCTAACTACAATTGGAACGTACCCTTTGGACCATCTAGAACCAAGACCCTTTAATCCCCCAAATATGCTGAAGACCCATAAGACCCCAAACACCAATAACACCCCAAAGACCCAGAAGACCCTTTTTGATCTCAAAGTCCCTTTAATAGCTGCAATACCCTGAAGACCACAAAGTCTCAGAAGACCCCTAAAACCCCAAAATCCTGAAAGACCTTGAGACCCCAAAGACCCCAAAGATCCTTTAGATTCCAAAAACCCATATGCACCTAATGAACCTTTAAGACCCCTCAGGCCCCTTAAGATAATTTAGGCCCTTTTAACTCTGATGACCCCAAAGATCTGAAAGTCCCTTAATCCCCCTTACACCCTTCAGACAGATTAGATAGCTTGAGCCTTGATGATTTAGAGCTTAAGACCACTTGGACGTTTTAGACCCTTTTTATTGCTTGAGAGTTTCGACCCATTCAACCCCTTAGAGGCTAACCATAATTGGAACATACACCTTTAGATCATCTAGAACCTTTTAAGCGCATACCACACAAACATCTATAGTCTTCCTACAAAACACAGACTATAATATTGTTGTGGTTACCAAATTCGCAAACCACCATTCAGGTCCCTTAAGTGAGGTATCTCGGTAAGTACATGTGTAGTTAGGCCCAAACCCGTTGTCTAGTGGGAATACATGTCATTTATGCGTGCTGCGACTCTTCAGGATAGCCGTTTTTCTTTTGCTATCTTTATTTTGGACCAACCGCCATGATTACCACCACAACCACAACATCAACCACCAACCACAACGCCGCTTCACCACAACCGCCACGACCTTCCCGTCACACTTCGCAACCGTCGCATCGCCACCGTTCTTGCCCAGCTGTGGGTACCGGTGTTGGACTCGTGCAGGGCGCGCGCCGAACAGCGTGTACAAAATCACGGATTTTGTGCTTCAAAAACGCATCAAAAACGACACACGCCCACTTTTTGCCGTCCAATCGGTGAGCGAGGGGCGAATTGGCCCCGCCCCCAGGGCGATCGATATATGCAAATTTATGGATCAAAAAGCCTTCACGCCCACTTTTTCTCGGGCCAATGGGGAGCGAGGTGAAAGGTCGAAGGGAGGGGGTCAAAGATGAGAGGGCGAAGCTACGGGGCTGATAAAAGGACCGTGTTCGTCAGTCCAGAGAGTCGAGAGGCGGAGAGTAGGGGCGTCGAGAGGCGGAGAGTAGGAGAGTCGGAAACAGAGAGTCAAGACTTCGCGGGCGGTGGAGTTGGCAAGAAGGAGCTGGTCGGCGTCGTGTGTTGGAGTCGGAGCGGAGGGGACGGAGCTGTGGAGAGGCGGCGAGGGCAGACGAGGGGGTGCTCGCGTCGTGCAGGGAGCTGCACCCCAGGGAGGCCGACAGCGCGACCTGGCTGAGGTGGAGACGCTCGTCGCGGGATAATAAAAATCCTCTATACCCCGAGCATCAGCAACCCCCTCCTGTTTCCCCCCGCGCTGAGATAGTGCGACCAAGGGGGCCCCTTTCCCACCCCCTACCAGACACTGTCCGCGAGGCCCGCGGAGTTGAGGCGCCATCGCCGCTCCGTGTCTCATCACCAGACGGGTAGGCGCGACCCGGTCTCGGCCTCAGGCCCGCCTCATCCTTGAGGGTATTCTTTTCCTTGGTTTTGGGTATGTGTTGTCGGCGCCGTCTGTGAAGTAGAATTGTATAAGTGTTGCCGTGTGCTCGGTGGTCGGTATTAGCTCTGCATTGTGTTTTCGCTTTTACATTTGCTTTTTGTGTAAATTACATTGTGTCTTTTCTGTGTGCATTTGGTGGAATTGTATATGTGTGCTCCCGTGTGCCGCGAATAAATGTGCTTTGTGTTGAACTGTTTCCCGCTTCGCTTCGTCTTTTCCTCTGTTGAATCCCCATCTTGCTTCACGTAAAGGGTTGGTAGTGGGCTGAATACGCCCGATAATTAATCAAACCGTCGAGGTCGACGATAACACCGCTCGGTTATTCTGATAGTACGGAACGGGTCGCTTAAGTGGCCCGTGTCCGAAGTCGACCTGCGGCGAGGTGCGATCGCCCGGTCTACCCTCCGCGTGGGTACTTAGGTAGGTCGAATTTGGCGAGCAACCCTATCCCACGCGGGGGCTGATTGGCTCGATCGCGGTGAGACCGAAAGGTCCACCCGTGACTGGTTCCCGGCGTTAGTCCGAGAGGGTCACGACTGGATTGTCCGTCCGGTGGGCGACGTGCCGCGATTCGAGTTACGTGGCCGTCAGCACGCCGGCGGGCGCGAATACCGCAACAATATATACATTTTCAGCAAGTAATGTGCAAAATCGGCCCACCCAGATGGTGGATGCTCTGCTTTCTATAATAATTAATTAGGTAGGAGACCGCTTGGGAAATTGCCAAGAAATAGTTTTTTAACCTCTGCCATCGAAGATGGACGGAGATTACTGTTTTCAGCCCTGTCTGTTTGTTTGTTTGTTTGTGAACAGTATTACGGAAAAACTCCTGGACGGGTTTCGACGAAACTTGGTGGGGGGATTAGGTATGGTCCAAGGATAATGCCATTAGATTTTGGACTTGGTCCAAAGTCCAATATGGCCGCTATGGTGTCCATTTTGAAAAAATATTTGAATTTTTGTTTTTGCATTTCTACATGCTTTAAGTGATTTCAAACCAAAAAAATAAATTTGTTAGAGGTAAAAAACAACAAATTTTGCATCTTAAAAAAAAAAAAGTTTCAATTTTCTTTTTTTGGCATTTCTACATGCGCATCAATCTAGTTTCGTTTATTCAATCGTGGTTCAGTAGAGTCTGATCCGTTTTGACCTACAATGAATAGGATATCAGGTTCACTTAAGTGACCCAGCAGTATTGGCGGTGGAGGTTGTGCACTCCACCAAGTGCTCCCCCTCTAGTTTACTTCTTTTTTTGAAGTTATTATGTACATGTAAACTTTAACATGGACCCTGCAAAAACTCCTTTGTGGGACGACAGAGGGGAAGGATGGAGGTGGAGAAAGAGGGGAAGAGTGGAGGTGGAGAAAGGGGAAGGGGAGTGGGGTAGAGGGAAGTGGGAGTGTTAGGGGTCGAGTGGGAGTCTGGAGGGGGTGGGGTGTCAGGGAGAAGGGGTGGGATGAGGGAGGGGAGGATGGGAGGAATGAGGGGAGGGATGTGGTGGGAGTCTGAAAAGAGAGGGGGTGTGGTGGGAGAGGAAGGGGTATGGTGGGAGTCGGGAGGGAGGGGATGGTGTGGGATGAGGGAGGGGAAGGGGTGGAAGCAGGGACCTGGCATTGCCGAGTAATGCCGGGTACTTTTGCTCGTATGTCATATTTGCACCTAATTGGGTTTTTAATTCACTGGTCCTAATACTTTCGATGTCAAACAACTTATCATATCTTTTTTTTACCCACATCACAGGAGAGGGTATTGCACTTGTGTCTGTTTGTCTGCACAGAACGTGAGTATGTGTATGAATTACATTAGTTCCCTAAGAACCCCAAGACCCTTGAATTATCATAAAACCCTGAGACTCTTCACAACCCAAATCCCATAAAGACAACAAAGACCCCCAAAAAGTGTTACGACCCCTTAAGACTCCTAAAACCATCAAGACGCCTATTACCCTTTTAGACCCCAAAGACACTTTAGAACCCTAAGACCATGTAGACACCATAGACCCCATTACACACTTTAGAACCCTTTGACATCTGAGACCCTTTAGATCCTCTGAGACCCCTTAGAACGCCGAAGACTCCTTTCTACTCTTTAGACCTTTCAGACCTTTTGATCCTTTTATATGTTTTAGGACCCTTTTGACCACTTCAGACAATTCTGACCCTTTAGACATTAATTACACCCTTTAGATCCCTTCGACCTTTTAAGACACTTTAGACACTTTAGACCTATTTATACCTTTTCAGACCTTTTGACCTTTCCACCTTTCAACGTTTAGACCTTCAGACCATATGACCGTTACTACAACTTTTCACACCTTTGATATTTTCACATTTACAACGAGACCATTTCGAACTTTCATTTACAATCAACGATCTTTCATTTATTACATCCTTCCATTTATTTGCCACACAAAATACTCCGCACAAGACAAGTCTGAGTGAGGGTCTGTAATATCTGATTGCTCTTTCTTGTTTATTATGTTGAAAGCCTTTTAGTAATCCAGGTAACACAATTGCAGACTCTTCTTTGTGTCCATCATTCAAAAAGTGCATGGAGTTTGACACCCCCATCACTTGTTCTTCCCTTTAAAAATTGCACTTTGCATTCAGACAGATTTCTTTGAGCTGCAAGTTGGACTTTGGAAACACATGACATTAGGCTGATCATTCCATCATGGCTGTGATCTACTGCTTTATTTGTTTTTGCAATTGGAATTGGAAGGGCACTGGGTAGAGTGCATACCTTCGCTACGTAATGCCTGATCCACGAGAACATATCGGGCCCAATACATTTTTGAAATATCATGCCATACAGTACTATATCAGTTTTGGCCCCATCTCTCAATGGTGAAGAAGCACTTAAAAAATTAAATAATTCTCGTATCCAGATCCGTATTCGAATCTTCACCAAAATCAAAGCAATTCGTCCTTGTCACACACCCAACGTGTCCACCAAGTTTCATCCGAACCCTTCTTTAACTTTTTGAGATATCGTGCTATATATCGGTTTAGCCCTATGTCTCAATGGTGAAGAATCACTTACAAAAACATCTCGTAGCCGGATCCGGATCCGGATCTTCACCCAAATCTAATAACCACACAACAAACCTGTCCACAAAATTTCATCCAGATCCGTCCACAACTTATTGAAATGTCCTGCACACAGACAAACAAACAAACAGACAGAAAGGAGTGAAAAGATAACCTGCTCCACCTTCGGTGGTGGAAGTAATGAAATGTAGTTGAAAAATAATCATCTGGTATGAGGCCGTTAAACGCAACTCTAGGTACTTGGATGAGCTCAACGACAGAGGGCAGCAGGTGCACAGACTGACAGGGTGTCAAAGGGAAATCAGGCATTGAAAACATCATGTATGAATTAAGTGGGGGTAAAGAAAATTAGGGGAGGGAGAGTCAGAAAGAGTTGAAGAAAACAGAGGTGGGTATGCGAGACATCACGAGATGATGATTGGCCGCTCTGTTGAAAGACGAGAAGGAGGGGCATGAGAAAATAGACCTAGTTCCACTGACAAGAGAAGAGAAAAATGAAGGAATGGAGCTGAGTATTGTTGCTTGGAATTGTGAGGGTTAACCAGTTGTGGGATTCTGCACCCTGGGTGAGCTCGGGGAAGACGGAGGCATGGGACAACGGGAGGAGCAAGACCATAAGTAATGTGTTACAAAAGCATTTCTACCAACTTACCCGTGATGGGCGGGAAGCAAACCTTGTGACTCAGCCTCTGCCCGACAGATGATATTAACAGGGTGAGTCTTGCATTTGATTACCTTCGGGGAAGAGGGTTGGGAAGCAGCGTCACCAGTCGAGAGTGGCATTGCATACTCCATGATAATTCAAATGAAGGACTATTATTAATACACTGTTTTAAGCTATGAGTGACTTCGAATGGACAACATTGCAGAAAATACTGAAGTATTAGCCACCATCAGAGGTCAGTTTGGAGATGTGGTCTTATCAAGACACATTGTCATGGATAGTGAGGGCAAAGTGGTGTATGATCTGCATCGGCAGTTTCAGGTTTTAATCTATATACTTATCACTTTTTAACCAGCAAGTCGTACTATGAGTTGAGCGTTGTTTTCCATTTTTGAATTTGGTACGGCCCTTGTTTCGTCATTTCCAGGTAGATGACCAAAAATTTTTTTCTTCCAAATCTGCAGAGATGAATGCTGTGACAGTCATTCCAGCATTAAGGATCACACTCGAACCCTTCTTCTGGTTTGGAGTGATACTCGCAGTTTTTGAAGGTTAAGGTAGGAGACCATCTGATAAAGACCTGTAACAGGGTGAGGAAAGAGGAGATGATATGGCGAAACCACATTCTATAAGGATGACAGGGCCAAAGCTGTCAGGTCCAGTTGCACGGGAGGTGTCGATACTGACAAGCTATAATTTCTCAACCTTAGTGAGAGTTCAATCGATAGAATGCAGAGTGCAATCTGTAATGATGGAAAGGGTGGGTCAGTGAAGAGGAGATTGGGACATTTGGATTTTTCATTCACACATTGTTAAGCCATTACAGCTTTTTCCAGAGCAGTTCTAACATGAATTGCTCAATCTTATTTTTGTAAAAGTACAGAAGGGGAAGGTGTACCAGTGATGGATGTCACCAGATTCCACCAGTCTTTGGAGGATGGATAGAGACCGAAGAGATTTGACTGCAGGTGAGCTTGATGTTAGCCTATGGCTCGTCAAAAGACCAATACACACTGGCTGTAGGCTAGGTGGAGGGACTTTAGGTTCCTGAGGTTTACCTTCTAGCTGGAGAATGCAAGCTGCTTCTGTGTTGTCACGTGCCACAATGTACCAGAGAGGGCATGAACATTTGGAGGCATGAAGGAATGAACTCATGAAGGAGTTAAGGAAATCCAGGTCCTGTTGACATCAGGAGCTGAAGATATAATGGACCAGTATGTGTGAGACGTAGCAGATTTCAGACCAGACCAATCTGCCTTTTCTAAGTGCCGTACACAGCGACGCCTTTGCAGCTGTCTGAAAACTGCCAAGGAGATAAATACTTTCACAAGGACATGATCGAAATAGCCAAGAAGAGTGGAGGAGTCGGACAGCGTTTTAGGGAATTTTTACAGGAATAAATTTCAAACCAACATATTACCATTTGGAAAGATACGTGTCGGAATAGCGACAGACGGAATAGCAAAAGGGCAGGTGTTCAGCAAAAGGTCTTGTGTGCATTAGTTTGGACTGTATTTCAAGGTCGGACTCCCAGCCTGCTGACATGGTGGAAATGAAAACGTATCAAAAAGAGTTTTGGATTTGGGAAGACAGCAGAGAATCCATTTGAAGAAACAGCCTCATAGACAGGGTCATTGAAGACCACACAAGGAAGGAAGAGGTAGTTATGGGGAGGGGCATGAAGCCATACATTTTCCTTGGGACAGTGTAGGTGAGGCGGGCAAGGAGGGGCAGGGGCTGTCGGCAGACAAGGAAGGTGGGAGACTCTGAGGGTGGGAGATAGATGAATTGGGAACATCTTTTGTGAAAAAGTTTCCTGTCAGACAGATGCCGAGGCGACCTGGAATGAGAGATCTGAGAAGTAAGTTCAAAGCCCTCTGGTGGAAGAGACCCACAGATGCAAGTACGGAGAAGAAACAGAGACTGGTGGGTGGGGTGGGGAGTTGGAGCTTAAGAGACGAGGGGGATATGGTGAAGAGGAATGGGAGAGATCGTGGGGTTATTTTTTTTTGGGGGGGGGGGTAAGCGAGAGGGAGGGAAAAACAGGGAATGAAGATGGGTTGGAGAGCTGAGTGCAGAGTGTTGCAAGCTTAGAGGAGGGACGAGAGCTGAAGGAAGGGGTGGGGGACATGAGAGGAGAAGCTAACAAGCTGAGAGGAGAGGCTCATCGTCATCATTCGTATGCAGCATGTGGCTGTGACTTAGGATCAGTTCTCACAGGAGTATGACAGTGCTGCCGGTACAGTGCCCCTTATAGGCTAAAGTATGAATTTGAAATTTAGCCAGGATGCCGGTGAGAGCTTGTCTACTCTTTGTGAAAGACCGTGGGATTTTAACATCCACCAACTAATGATTGCAGATGGGATGCCCAGCTTAACGTCCATCTTAGGGAGGGCCCACAGACTGATGCCTTCCTCACCCAGCCTGCGAAACACTAGAATGACAGTTTATCGATTGGTCACGATTCAAACTCAGGCTAAACAGCTCAGAAGTGAGTGTGCATACCTCAAGGTTTTAGAAGAGGAGCTGACAAGCTGAGAGGAGGGGCTGATATGCTGAGGAGAGTGCCATGAGAGCTGCGAGGAAGGCTGTGACAGCTACAGTGAGGGATAACAGAAAGTGCAGAAGAAGGGAATGCAAGGGGTTCCAGCTGATTACAACCATTGATAACAACCTGCTTCATACCTGTCTCACCAAAGTTGTAGCACACGATCACGATTGTGATCTTGGGGGGAAATAGACTCATAAACGCCCGTAAGAAGACTGCGCTGTATTTTTAAAGTGATGCGCAAGTTTTGGGTGTTGGTGATGGAAAAGGACAGGACAGGACAGGAATAAGGATCACAAACGGCTTGGCAGCCACAGGGGTCGAACTGAGGGAGGGCTACAAGAGGAAGATGGAAATGGGAAAAGCCAATCTAAAGAACAAGATAACATTTCCAATTACACAGTGAATCATATGAGGAATGAAAGACAGAATGTGTAATGAACAGTTGATAGAAGTAGAATGTTTTTTTTTTTTTTGCTTTTATGAAAATATACCTTTTGTATTTTGTAATGAATTTATCCATTGGTGGTACAAGTGGTGTTAGAGCGAGGCAATTGAACAGAGCACGGATAAAGAGATATGGAAGAGAAGGATCAGAACACATGGAAGATGAATGATTAATACAACAGAATATTGAATGATAAGTGGATGTCGGGTACAGTGATTAATTCAATGGTGTGTTCAAAGGTTAAACATAAATTATGGGGTGAGGAGAATGATGTGGATTCAGAGAGAGAGAGAGAGAGAGAGAGACGGAGACAGCAAACAAGGGAAAAGATCAGATGAGTATGTGAGTCTTCCTGAAGAAAAAGCTGAACAAGTCGTAAACATCAACTCTCTCTCCATCGAGTGCAGCCTGTGGCTGCTGGTTGCATCATTGGTTGGGACGCGGCTATGCCGCTGATGCAGTGTCCCCCTTACCAGTACACTGGGGCTCATTTTTCCGACCTCGGAAGGATGACAGGCTGAGTCAACCTCCTGGTGTATTTTAATTCAGCGGCCAACGGGACTCGAACTCAGGACCCTAGGATCCCAAGCCACCACCCTAACCACTAAGCCAACACCAGGCTTATTAACATCAACTGACCTAAAAGTATGGGACGCTGTTGGACTTAACAATGTAAAAACGAAGAGTAACAATAAGGGACTCAAAATATTTTATCCAACAGTCTTCGCTTTGGAGTTATCAGGTGAACAAGACTCCTCTGCATAACGAGACACCAATTGTGTGTTCTGTTAGCAAGTGCCTTGCTATTGCTTTCCAAGCCAGCCATTCCATATCAACTGCTTGGTTAGCCACTCGTCTTTCCTCTTGGAAAACGGAGCAAGCGCTGAAGAGAGATACTTCATAATGTTAGCTTTCATGGCCGCCTTAGTCTGATTCAAAATGATACTTCAACCAATGAAATGTTCAGAGGCATACCCCAGCCCAGCTCGATTCAGCTATGATGAGCAGCTGAAGGAGACAGGGCTTTATACTTTGGAAAGAATGCAGATACAAGGAGATATGATGAAGATGTTTGAGGTCCAAATTCAGATCCGACCTATCAGTGGAACACAAAATGTAAAACTGTTCAGCCAAGTGGTGGCAAACTCTCTGGTGAGTGCAGTTCTAGTTCAACCTCCCCCCGAAATCATAGTGGAAGGCTTATTGCTGTTGTAGAAATACTAGGATTGACCCGACCCCTAAGACTGGGAGTACTAAACCATCATTTAGAATTTTTTCTTCTTCCTGCACTCTCAACACTCTCAATATCTGGACTGGTTCAATTTCCAACCTGTATCTCATAGCCAGCAGGGACTTTCTGAATGAAATTTGCAACAATGATTTGAATATAAAGTATGCGGGTTTGTGGTAATTTTTTTGACCTTGACCTAATTTTGTAAGTCGTGACATAATTATCAACATTTTAACATTTTTCACCATAACTTGACTAAGGTTTGTCTGATTGGAACAAAATTGCTTAGGTAGTTCTCTCAGAACGAAAACCAGAGTGGTGTCAAAGCCACACAATGCTCGCCTGTTTATACATTTATCGTTTTTCGTTTTTAAAAGACTAGTCTAATAATATTTTTTATAAAGCATTGCAGTGAAGTCTGATCCAAATAATTTTAAAGCAATATATGTATTTGTATATTGTAATCAGTAAAAAATAGTGTAGTAGATAAAAACATCAGAAAGGAAATAACTTGCACCAAAAACTTTAATATTTTCACGCTCATGCTGACGCTGACGCTCAAAGACTAGTCTAATAATATTTTTTATAAAGCATTGCTGTGGTATGATCCAAATAATTTTAAAGCAATATATGTATTTGTATATTGTAATCAGTGAAAAATAGTGTGGTAGATAAAAACATTAGAAAGGAAATAACTTGGACCAAAAACTTTAACATTTTCACGATCACGCTGACGCTCACGCTCCGCTCACGCTGGGGCTATCGCTATAGCTCTCTGTTCTTCGAACAGGTGAGCTAAAAACCAGAGAGTCGGTGTCAAAGCCACCCAATGCTCGCCTGTTTATACATTTATCGTTTTTAAAAGACTAGTCTAATAATATTTATTTATAAAGCTTTGCAGTGAAGTCTGATCCAAATAATTTTAAAGCAATATATGTATTTGTATATTGTAATCAGTAAAAAAAAGTGTGGTAGATAAAAACATTAGAAAGGAAATAACTTGCACCAAAAACTTTAACATTTTTACGCTCATACTGATGCTAGACTCGTCTAATAATATTTTTTTTATAAAGCATTGCAGTGAAGTCTGATCCAAATAATTTTAAAGCAATATATGTATTTGTATATTGTAATCAGTGAAAAATAGTGTGGTAGATAAAAACATTAGAAAGGAAATAACATGCACCAAAAACTTATACATTTCCATGCTCACGCTGACGCTCATGCCGGGGGTATCGCTACAGCTTTCTGTTCTTCGAACAGGCGAGCTAACCAGAGTGGTGTCAAAGCCACCCAATGCTCGCCTGTTTATAGATTTATCGTTTTTCGTTTTTAAAAGACGAGTCTAATGATATTTTTTATAAAGCATTGCAGTGAAGTCTGATCCAAATAATTTTAAAGTATTATATATGTATTTGTTTATTGTAATGAGTTAAAAATAGTGTGGTAGATAAAAACATAAGAAAGGAAATAACTTGCACCAAAAACTTTAACATTTTCACGCTGACGCTCATGCTCACGCCGGGGGTATTGCTATAGCTCTCTGTTCTTCGAACAGGCAAGCTAAAAACTAGATAGCCTAGATCAAGGCACCTTTATACTTTATTTACAACATACCCCACTGGGTTAAAGGTGAAGGTCTTACACCACCAAGAGTATTAAACCACTATTTAGGTTTTTCTCTTTTTTCTGCCAATGTCTGAGGACTTTTGGAATGAAATTTTTCCTCAATATGCGAGGTTAACATTTTTTTTGACCTTCACCTAATTTTAGGTCATGACCCAATTATAGACATTTCAATATTTTTCACTAAGGTTCAACAAATATTTTGCCGATCAGAACGAAATTTCCTGATCTTGACCAAAGCAAGTCACATTTAAACTTAATTTACATAATACCTCTTTGGATTAAAAGTCATATCTTACACCCCAAGGAGTACTGATCCACCATTTATGTTATTCTCTGGGGTTTTTTTCTGCCATTATCCGAGTTGTATCTCAGAGCTGATTGGGAATTTCTGAATGAAATTTTGCAGCAATAATGCAAATATAAAGTATGCGGTTTGACTTTTTCGATATTGTCATAAGTTTAAGGTCATGACCCAATTTTATAGATTTTAACATTTTTCACCAAAACTTAACTAGGATTGTTTAATCAGAAATAAATTGCCCTCTCATGATAGCCGAGAGCAAGCCATATTTATGCTTAATTTACATAATTACTAGATTGATTCTGGGCCGAGCTCGACTCAGCTATGTGGAGCGGCTGAAGGAGACAGGGCTTTATACATTAGAAAGAAGGCTGTTACGAGGAGATATGATAGAGATGTTTAAGATAATGAAAGGTATAAATAAAATAAGTGCAGATGAATTATTCAACAGAGTAGACAGTGATGGGATCAGGGGCCATAGCTTGAGAGCAAAGAAGAGGAAAGTTAAGACAGTAGTAAGGCAGGGGACTTTTACTCAGAGAGTAGTTAATGAATGGAATGGTCTCCTTGGAAAGGTAGTGGCAGCAGAAAAATTAGATAAGTTTAAATTAGCATTAGATAGGTTCCTGGAAGTTATGGACATAGAGGGGTACAGGGATGTTGACAGGAATTTAAGGTAGTTTGAGCATTGATGGATGATTGTGTACAGAGTGCTGTTGGTGGGGGTCTTGTCAAGGGGGGTTGTGTGGTTGATGTTGTGTGTTTTTAACCAAGTCCATGCCCCCTCCACGACGGTAATAAAAGGGGGGAAAAAACTACAAAAAAACAAAAAGATTTTTTTTTTAAATTCATTAATTACAAACATTTTTTTTTGCATTTTCTTCCTTGGATTTTGTGTCGATTGGTGGGTGTCGGGCTCATGCAGGCATGATGGGCTGATTGGCCTCCTTGTTATTTTCCTTGTTATTCCTTATTATTCCTTGTTATACTTCTTCAGGTTAAAGGTCAAGGTCAAATGGCAGTCTGAAAAAAATATAGCCATCGTCGGATCATGAGCCAAGGGAAAGTCGCTGGCAATCGCCAAGCGTGTCTCCCCCATTGGAGCAGGATTACCCTTGGCGATTACTTTGTCATCGCAGATTTCTCGTTCCAAGTTGAAAATATGTGGAGAGAAGATACATCCCTCCTGTATTCCAGCTGTCACCTCAAACTGTTTTTTTTTTGTCTTATCAGAATTTTTTTTAAAAGGCCCAGATCTCTTGATATCAGACTGAGGTTAATCCAACCAGCTTCTGTGGAGCAATGTAGTTGGTAAATAATTTCCATAGAGTCTGTGTCCAAAAATAATCACATACTTTTGTTTTTTAAGTTACTTGAGCACATCACACTTGCAAAAATTTTGCTTTGCTACCTGTTTATAATCATAAGGAATTCACGACAATATAACTTCTTTAAAATGGTGTAAGATGCAGGTTATTTCACATTATTAACTGAAGATAATTCATTTATTACAACATGCCATGTCAGCTCATTAATGCAGGTGAAAGGAACCCCTTAGAACCCTTTATAATTTACCCGTTAGAACCCTTTATAACCCCCGAGAACCCTTTATAATATAACCTTTAGGACCATTTGAAACACCATCGAACCCTTTGGAATTTACCCTTCAGAACCATTTAGAATTACTCTTTAAAACCCTTTTGAATCCTTTAAAATTTACCCTTTAGAACCAAGTGGAATTAACCTTTTCTCTCAAGCAGCACTTTTACTGTGGAGGTTATGCAAGTTTGCTATTATTTCCGACTATTTTGTCAATTGTGATGGATTTCTATGAAGTCGGTGACAGCATGATAGGGGAGCAGAAAGTGTTACATATTCCACTGTTTTGACATGGGAATGTCCGTTTGCTTTGATGAGTGGGAGGAGGGTCAGAGTAAAGATGGGACAGCTTTTGAAGTGGGGGGTGGGTAGGGGTTGAGGAAGTTTGGTGCGATGGGGGAGCATTGGGGAGTTTGAAGGTTTGAGTGTGGGGCGGGAATCGATGCCTTTGGGTTTGGAGGGGAAGAGTGAGGACTTGGGGATGGGGTGGGGGGGTGAGAGTTGGGGAAGAGCAAAGATGGACCAGAGTTGGCAGGGAAAGGCTGAGACTTTTTCATGAGTTGCCAGAATTGCGTGTGTGAGTTTACTCAGTAAAAATGTAATTGTATGTGTGTGACGCTGTCGGGGAGGAGGGAAGGTGACACTATTACCCAGGTAATGTCATCGTATTAATGATATTAAAAATAATGATCATAATTAGAGGCCCATGCTCTTTCTTGAGCTCTGAGGCAAATCACGACTCGTCCAGTTCGGTTTCTCAGCTAGAACCATCTCTGGATGAGTAGCCACTGACACAGGATCCTCGACCGAAGTGGCAGGAATTTATAATTTGCTCTGGGTACCGGTGATAACTCCCCCACTCTTCATGAAAGACAACATGGTAATATCATGTCCACAAATGACCAGTGCTGGCAGACGGGTCTTCTGTCTCCGTGTCCTTCCAATGGAAGGTTCACACATTGATGCATGACCCTGCATGTGAAACACCAGGGTGGCAGTTTATTGTTCGTTCGAGATTCAAACCCAGGAGAGACAGCTCATACGTAGGTATACATACCTCGACGCTATCCAACCCAGCACACAGGTAACAGTGATATATATATATATATATATATATATATATATATATATATATATATATATATATATATATATATATATATATATATATATATATAAAATCTAGGTGTAAATCGACACTGTTTTGGTAAAAACTTTTCCACAGTACATTTTTTCATGGGGTGTTCTAAAAATATTCATTTTATATTTTGCTGATGAGTGCTACACAATTATTTTAATCACCTGAGACCAGTCACCTGGGGTTTTCACGAGGAAGGTGTCATGGTAAAATCATCATTTTTCATCATCCCACTGCTCCGGTGCTGTGAATTGATATTAAGTTCAACAATCCTCAAAAAGACAATGGAAGTCAAGACCAGTGATGGTGGAATTCTTATTGGGCAATGACATCACTGCTTTCAGCACTTTTCGAGGACCACATAAAAACAGACCGTTGTTAAGAAATGGCTATTTATTTGTTTAAGGTTTATTTAAGTTATCCTTCTGGACACATGTTTATTCAGCCCTGTATGTCCAGATGTTGGTGGAGTGGTACATGATGCACAATCACCTCTTTGCTGTCCCCAAAGTGTGCATGTTCAAGGAAAGAAGCTCCACACAAAATAACTTCAATGCAGGAAGCCATTAGGCTCATCAAGCCCACATGTTCATTGCCAACCTTTCGTTATTTGTCCATATGTATCGATCCTTTTTATATGTTTTTTTTATTTTTATTTTTTACCATTTTTCAAGTCTTCGGAATGACTCAGCCAAGGTCGAGTTCAAACCATCGACCTCCAGACTCAAAGCAGACACTCGAACCATTACGCCACTGAATCTTTGTTAATGGAAAGAATGTAAATTTGTGTCACACGATCAATTTTATACAATTAATTCAAAAAATGTTACTTAGTTTGAAAATTTAAATCCATAACATGTGGCCTCCAACTTTCCATCTTTTATTTCATTCTTTACTTTTACTCTTCCATGAGCTTCATGCACACATGAACATGTGTGCTGTTTATTCAGTCACTGGCCATCAAGTGGAGAAAAACGACCTTTTTATTTCGACTTGGAATAAATTATTGAATTCATGCTTGTAATGTTTTTTTCGCCGGTCTTTATTTCTCACTGATAACCAACAAAATTGGTTCACCAAAGATTTCGTTTGTCATGTTCATTATTCAGGAGAGTAGCAAACACAATCAGTGTGTGGATGCTTTGTTTCCGATATTATTTGAGCACGTCTTTGAGCAGCTTGTGTTGTCTGGATTTTAAAGATTATTGTGCTGTATTGTTTTTTTTTTAAATCGGATTGCCATTTGTAAGCCAGACAGATTCATCGTGATCCGTGTCGAGATGTCCTCTGGATACACAAAGGATGAAATGATAAGATGTGCATTTTTTGTATCCTCAGGTCAACACGGATGTGGAGGCATCCTCCGGCAGATTAACGGAACGATACAAAGTCCAGGTTTTCCCCACGGATATCCCAACAAAGCCAATTGTTCTTGGACAATAATTTCTGGGAACCGGAGTCGAATTCAGCTCACTTTTATTTCTTTTGCTCTTGAACAAGAATTTGACTTTCTTTCAATCTACGATGGCTTCCCCACCCTACAAAACCACAGGGCACGGTAAGGATACTCTCTTTCTTTATTCTGTTTTTTTTTGGTTAATGCAATTGAAGAGCTTACCATCATTCATTGGAAGCATTTCTGCAAAAAAAAAAAGGTTATTGTTTAAATGTATTCTGATTACAGATTTTGAATTGAATAGTTATATGTTTAACATCTGATCCTCCTTTGCTTTCTCAATTGTCTTTTGAATGTCGACAAATACATATTGGAGCGTTTTAAAATATAGATATATGTTGACGTAAACCAAAAGTGCAGAGCATTTTATTGGAGTCTTCTTATCTCTCATCACATTTCGTTTATCCTTTCAGTGTTCATGACAGCTCCTCGCTCCAGTTTCACTCATCCAATAAGAGATGTACTTGTGTGTGATTGGCGTTATCTGCTTGTTCTCATTACAGCCACATCCCTGATAACTTTAATTCATTCTTGCAGATTGTGTATTGCATGCTCATATCATTGAGTGTTAATCCAGAGCTGCGAGCAGGTATTGTGGAGACAATAACAGTGTCGTTGTTGTTACTGCTGGCCTGGTTGCGGCTGTGGTTGTTATTATCCCGGCCATATTTCAGTCTCTTCCATGGACCATTACTCCATATTGGGTGAAAGGGCACCAGAGACCAAACTCGGAGTTGGACTTTGTTGAGCTACTTCGGGCAGGAATTAGACATTTCATCATGGTGCATAATTTCCGACTCTTAGCAAAGAAGACCATGGTATGTTTTACATCCATGAGCAAATGCTGGCCAAAACAGGTCTCCAGCTTCACCTCGATCTGAGGGATGGTACACTCATTGATGCAACATCTGACTTTAAAAATGCCTGCAAGTGACACTTTATAGTCAGGTTGACCTTCAAACATAGATTAGACAGAAAGCTACCTCTGCACCATCCTGTCAGACAAGGCAATAATGACTTACAGTGAAACAAAATAACTTGGGAAACTAAGCTGTCAAGTGCACTGCTATGACTAACAGCTCAGTTAACCTCAGAAATTTCTCACACGAACACTGCAAGTTTTTATGGATGAAATCTTATGTGACTGCTCGGCAGACCGTGTGTGTGTGTGTGTGTGTGTGTGTGTGTGTGTGTGTGTGTGTGTGTGTGTGTGTGTGTGTGTGTGTGTGTGTGTGTGTGTGTGTGTGTGTGTGTGTGTGTGTGTGTGTGTGTGTGTGTGTGTGTGTGTGTGTGTGTGTGTGTGTGTGTGTGTGTGTGTGTGTGTGTGTGTGTGTGTGTGTGTGTGTGTGTGTGTGTGTGTGTGCGCGCGCGCGTGCGTGTGTGTGTGTGTTTGTTTATACAAATAAATATCAAATGTATGTGTGTCAGTGTGTGTATGTCTCCTCCATAATTCCAAAACCATGAAACCTAACAGCCTGAAACTTTCCGTGCACGCAAAGAAAACTCCAAGGAAGTGCATGACTGAAAATTGGGTGTTTGGGTTAACTAAAACACCCCTTTTGAAGATAATTAACGATCTTATTTAATTATATCCTTTATCAGGCACATCTTCAGTCGCCACTCTCTATGGGGTCTCAAGGTGTATCCGAGGAAGTATCGCTGGGGTCTGAAGCCGCCATGTTTTTTGGCATGTGCAACCATGCCTTGACTTGGAACAGGCTGCAGCGATTTCTGAATGATAAAGTTTTTTTTTCTTCACCTTCCTCACTCATATTAGCGAATGCCTGTTCATAATAGCTATGGATTGCTGTTACATCACTTTTGTAAGTGCTATAGTTTTCAAATTAGGAGCTTGGAGTGATTTCATGCTTGATATGATGCAATGTTCCATGATCTACTCTCAAGGACGAATTCAAGTATATCAAAAAAATATGATTTTGCTTTTGAGGATCAGATATCGTCTGGACTAAATAAGTGTCGAAATCTGGAGTGAAATCTGATAATTTAAAGAAATAACGAGTCTTACAACCAAGTTTAAGTACTTATTGACTTTAAGCAAGCAAGGCTTATGGTCCCTCCTTCTCCATATATATATATATATATATATATATATATATCTATATATATATATATATATATATATATATATATATATATATATATATATATATATATATATATATATATATATATATATATATATGACGAGACTGCATATCTACATATACACAAGAAAATGTGAAAATTCCAAAGCATTAAACTTATCTTTTCTACTGTTTGGAGAATTATAGTGAGTGATCAAATCAAATTATAGTGAGTGTCCCAAATGATTTAGGAATGTGCCAAAATTAACCAGCTTCATTGAGCTATATGATTTAATGCAATCACTGCTGGACCTCACGCCATGTCTGCCAGAGGGGATGCCTATCCATAGCGTTTGCCATATCTGTGTCTATATTTTCGGAGGTTTTGCGAGGTGCTTTATAGGGAATCAAAGCAAATCTGGTGAAAAGCCGACATTTAGAAATATAGTTGTTATGTTTGTGTGCACCGCGAACCATTGTACCACGTGATGCATGCACAGGTGAGCAGGCAACATGGCGGATGATCTGCAATGTTTATATCACGGACAATTAAACTTTGTGATATCTCCAGGGTTGTTCAACATTAAACAGTAACTATTTTGTCGATAAAGTCATTATTTGAATGAATTAATTTTATTTTATTTAACTGCTACTGGCACGGTGAAGGCCGGTCCTAAAGTTAAAGGGATCCTATATGGTATGCAGCCGTAGCTTGGCCAGCCGATCTTTAACAACCGCTTAATTGGAGTGTTTGCTTGAATGCTTAAGCCACTTGCCGAGCACCCTACTGTTGATGGCAGTACTGTGCTACGTCATTCTGAGCGAGTTGTTCACTCACTTGCAGGCGCTTTTGCCGCGCCACGTCATTCAAAGCGAGTGATTTGTGCACTGTCATCCTGAGCGAGTGGTTCATGCTCTGTCATCCTGAGCGAGTGGTTCATGCTCTGTCATCCTGAGTGAGTTGTTCATGCTCCATCATCCTGAGCGAGTGGTTCATGCTCCATTATCCTGAGCGAGTGGTTCCTGCTCCATCATCCTGAGGGAGTGGTTCATGCTCTGTCATCCTGAGCGAGTGGTTCATGCTCTGTCATCCTGAGCAAGTGGTTCATGCTGTGTCATCCTGAGTGAGTGGTTCGTGCTCCGTCATCCCGAGTGAGTGGTTCATGCTCCGTCATCCCGAGTGAGTGGTTCGTGCTCCGTCATCCCGAGTGAGTGGTTCGTGCTCCGTCATCCCGAGTGAGTGGTTCGTGCTCCGTCATCCTGAGTGACTGGTTCGTGCTCCATCATCCTGAGTGACTGGTTCGTGCTCAGTCATCCTGAGTAACTGGTTAATGCTCCATCATCCTGAGTGACTGGTTCGTGCTCCATCATCCTGAGTGACTGGTTTGTGCTCCCTCATCCTGGATGAGTGGTTTGTGCTCCCTCATCCTGAGTGAGTGGTTCGTGCTCCATCATCTTGAAGGAGTGGTTCGTGCTCCATCATCCTAAAAAAGTGGTTCGTGCTCTGTCATCCTAAAAAAGTGGTTCGTGCTCCGTCATCTTGAAGGAGTGGTTCGTGTTCCGTCATCCTAAAAAAGTGGTTCGTGCTCCATCATCTTGAAGGAGTGGTTCGTGCTCCGTCATCCTAAAAAAGTGGTTCATGCTCCGTCATCCTAAAAAAGTGGTTCGTGCTCCATCATCCTGAGTGACTGGTTCGTGCTCCCTCATCCTGAGTGACTGGTTCACGCTCCCTCATCCTGAGTGACTGGTTCGTGCTCATTCATCCTGAGTGACTGGTTCGTGCTCCCTCATCCTGAGTGACTGGTTCACACTCCCTCATCCTGAGTGAGTGGTTCGTGCTCCGTCATCCTGAGTGACTGGTTTGTGCTCTCTCATCCTGAGTGACTGGTTCACGCTCCCTCATCCTGAGTGACTGGTTCACGCTCCCTCATCCTGAGTGACTGGTTCACGCTCCCTCATCCTGAGTGACTGGTTCACGCTCCCTCATCTTGAGTGACTGGTTCACGCTCCCTCATCCTGAGTGACTGGTTCACGCTCCCTCATCCTGAGTGAGTGGTTCGTGCTCCGTCATCCTGAGTGACTGGTTCGTGCTCTCTCATCCTGAGTGACTGGTTCACGCTCCCTCATCCTGAGTGACTGGTTCACGCTCCCTCATCCTGGGTGAGTGGTTTGTGCTCCGTCGTTTTGAGCGAGTTGTTTGTGCTGCCTCATTTTAAGTGAGGTGTTCATGCTCCATCATTCTGAGAGAGTTTTTGTGAAATAACAACCAATTTCTGAGCCTTTTACCACATGAACATGTTTTCTAAGTTAGCGAGCCAAAGTTTTTTCCCACCCATCATATGCAGCTGTTTATAAAGATTCATGTTTGTGAACATATCCCTGAAACGTCTTTATAAATGTAACGTTGTTTTCCAGTGAAAGCTACTTTAGGGTTTTGGGGTGTATACAGTACGTACTGTAGTGGGTAATCACACTGACAATGTGCCGATTCCCGAAAAATTGCCGATATCGGCCAAGCACAAGTGTGTGTGTGTGTGTGTGTGTGTGTGTGTGTGTGTGTGTGTGTGTGTGTGTGTGTGTGTGTGTGTGTGTGTGTGTGTGTGTGTGTGTGTTGTTCATAAACCAAACATATTGTCTCTGTGAGGAGTTTATCTCTGAATGTGTCTGGGTGGTATGTGTGGGCGGTGTTTATGTGTGTACGGGAGTTTGTCTCCAGATGTGTCCGAGCAGTGTTTGTCTCTGGTCAGCTTGGCTCTGGATGCATCCGGGCGGTGTTTGTCTCTGAACATGTCCAGATGGTGTTTATGTCTGGCCGGGAATTTGTCTCCAGATGTGGCAGGACGGTGTTTGTCTCCAGACGCCCTGGAGTGGTGTTTGCCTCTGGAGGTGTCTGGGCGGTCTTGTCTTCTGGATGGGAGTTTATCTCCAGCCGTGTCTGAATGGGAGTTTGTCTCTGTGCAGCTTGGCTCCAGATGCGTCAAGGTGGTGTTTATCTCCGGATGTGTCCAGGCAGTATTTATGTCCGGACGGGAGTTTGTCTCTGCACGTGTCTGTGCGGACTTTGTCTCTGGACGTGTCCGGGCAGTGTTTGTCTCTGGACAGGTCCGGGTCGTGTTTGTCTCCACACAGCTTTGCTCTAGACGTGTCTGGGTGGTGTTTGTCTCCACACTTGTCCGTGCGGTATTTATGGCTGGACGGGAGTTTGTCTCCGGACGTGTCCAGACAGGAGTTTGTCTCCAGACATGCTTGGATGTGAGTTTGCCTCTGGGTGGGAGTTTGTCTCTGGATGTGTCTAGAGTGGAGTTTGTCTCTGGATGAGTCCAGACAGGAGTTTGTCTCCAGACATGCTTGGATGGGAGTTTGTCTCTGGGTGGGAGTTTGTCTCTGGATGTGTCTGGATTGGAGTTTGTCTCTGGACGAGTCCAGACAGGAGTTTGTCTCCAGATATGTCCGAGCAGTGTTTGTCTCCAGACAGCCTGGCTCCGTATCTGACCAGGCGGTGTTTGTTTCCGAACGTGTCCATGTGGTATTTATGTCTTGACTGGAGTTTGTCTCTGGGTGGCTTGGCTCCGGATGTGTCCAGATGGTGTTTGTCTCCAGACAGCTTGACTCCAGATGTGTCCGGGCGGGAGTTCATCTCCGGATGTGTCCGGACATGAGTCTTCTCTAGACGTGGCTGGGCATTGTTTGTCTCCAGACATGTCTGGACAGGAGTTTGTGTCTGGATGTGTCGGAGCAGTGTTTGTCCCTGGACAGCTTGGCTCCGGACGAATCCGGGTGGTGTCAACATAAACGGTGGGTGGGTCTTTATCATCAATGTCAACATAAGCGGTGGGCGGGCGGCCAGCTTTGGCCTCACATAGCAGTTTCATTTCCTGCATGTGTACCTGTTGTTTATCAGCCACGACCTGTTGTTGCTTTAGCATGGCCCGCTGCTGCATGGCTATCATTTCCTTCATAACAGCCACCAATGAGGTCACGTCCTGAGTAGATTCCGCAGGTTTCTCTTTGGGAGGCATGTCTGCATGTTAAATGGACTCACTTTGAAGTGAAACATACATGGATGTGAGAAATCCCCTTCCAGCCGACGCTGAAACGAACGGGAAATCGAAACACAATCCGCTGCCGTCCGCCGTTATCAGCTTGGATTGGGACCGATGATCACGCCCAGAGCTGAGCATATTGTTACTTTTGCTGACTACGCCGTGTTAAAGGTTCAAGAAGTCAGAAATAAACGTACAAGCTTATTCAAACAACACCATAACCAAACACGTGGGCCCTTGGCTGTGGGCCATCACCAAGCACACCGACTCCTCCCTCCTGGAAATGGAAATAGGTGCATAATAGTCATGCGACATACCAAGGAGTTTTAACGATATCCAACACTCCCCATGGATGCCAATCTATGGTTGTTGGTCCATGTTTTATACTTTAAAATGCTGAATGTCAAGCAAGGAAGAAGCACGTACCATTTTTAAAGTCTTTGGTATGACTCGGCCGGGGTTTTAACCGCCTCCTTCCCAGCATATGATTCTATCGAGGTCTTCAGAGAGGAAAGAGGCTGCTGAAATCTGAAGGATTAGGGATGTTACGGCAGAGGGTGGAGTATTCAGCAAAGAAATGAAGAGGATTTTCCAGAAAGTACAAAAAAAATGGTTAATTAAGATGAGGAACTGGACTTGGCACAAAATCTTGACTTGCCTCACTCCAGTCTTGACAGGAAGAGGAGATGAGAGAATCTTATTCGGAGCCATGCATTTGCTGTAATAGTGGAGGAAGTCATTAAGCCACGTGTGGAGATGGTGTTTGATGCCATAGGTGCATAATTTCGAGAGCAAGGCAGGGTGCCAGACTGTTTTGAATGCTCGAGATATGTCTGGATAGACGGCCCTGATGTCATGTCTGACGTTGAGGGCCTGACCTTGCTGATGACTGGAAGTAAGCTGATAGGTCTGTCATGTAAGCGATCGGTTTTTGCACCTATAAAACCCCAATAACATAGTTTAAATGAACCATGCTTTCGCAAATCCATGTTGACTTCCTATAATTAGTATGAATTTATTCCAATGGTTCTCCCATCCGATCCCTAATTAAAGTCTCCAACACCTTCCCAACATTTGAAGTCGAACTAACAGGTGTATAGTTTCCCAATTATTCTCTGGATCCTTTCTTAAATAATGGGGTTACATTTGTGACTCTCCAATCCTGTAGTAACTGCTCCCACTCAAATGAACTGTGAAAGATAACAGTTGACATCATCCTTATCTGCTCTGCCACCTCCCTCATTGCTGTTTGATGCATATTATAGAGCCCCAGAGCTTTATCTCTATGTCTACATCATTGCTTCTTCACATCCTCCACTATATACTTGATCGCTTCTAAAATCCCTTGCTCAACCCTGAGATGCAGTGGCCTGCAAAAGTATTCATCCCCCTCAAAAGTTTTCACATTTTGATGCCATCTGAGCTTATTTCATGATACTTTCAAATCAAACTTAATATATAGAGTCTTCACAAGCTACTCCAAAGTGATAAAGAAAGAAAAAAAAAGTCGGCGACTAAGAAAAAAAAATGTCGGCGACTAAGCCGTCTCCCCCACCAGGTTTTCTGGTGAGGAGGGTGTATCGATTATGGACTCCCAGCAGGATAAAAACAAAACCTGTCAAAGGGCAGAGGATGTCTTTGTGAGCCAACGGCCATCAATATCTAGTGCCCAACTGTGTCTGTGGACATCCTCCTGCAGTTGGGTTACTTCTTATGAGGAGGTTGGTGGCAGGATGTGCACGCTGGCCACCATAAAACCCTTCATTGCACAAAACATTCTAAAAGCATAAAAAAAATCTGAAAACCCACTTTGTGGGAGTACCTCCTGTGCAGCTGCCCTTCGCCGGGCAGCTCACCGGATGACGGGATTGGGGCAAAGCCTTTGGGACCCCCACTCTTTGATGACAGGAGAAAAAACACAGGGTAACCTTCCTGAGTTGGATTGCGGTAGTGTGTGTCAGGGTGGTGCTGAGGTGTCATCTACCAGATGGCAGTCTCCTTGGGTTAACCTGAGGCGGTCCCTTCGGGTGGGTGCCTGGAATTTAACAATCTTAAGCTCACAGTTTTCCTTACTTAATTTACATTGAGATGTCTCCTACTTGTCCCCAGACCATGTTATGCTATACAATCCCACCTTCACTCTGAAATTCTTCCATCTACCGCACAAACATAACACTATTCCCCATTCCCACCAATCAGAATGCTCCCAAATTTGGGTTACAACATTAGGACAGAGGGTCATGATGTTAAATTGCGGAAGTCATGCCGATCACATGACTGGAAGTGTGTTAAAAATGGCAGGCTTTGTAAATTTTGTGGAAAATCATGTAAATTCCTTCAAAGATCTTTCTTCTCCAGATCCACCAGTCAGAATTCTACCAAATTTGGGTTACAACATTAGGCCGGGGCCCAGATAAGCTACAGGTTCAGTGGTCCTATATATTTTTTAAACTCTTGGCATTTGTACAGAATTTTTTTTTTTACTTTTCATCTCCATTAATTATTTTTTTGCGATCTACACTTACCAATCACATGATTAGTTGCAGTCTCTTCCTCTGTAGCCTCTCTCCTCTCGAGCCTAAAAAAGGCTCAATGCCCTCATCAATTCCGATTGCATATTCTCCTGTATTTCACCTCACGCTTACTTGTGGAATAATAGATGAGAAAATGAAGGCAATGCTCCATTTCTGCTGAACCACCAGTTGGGTGGCAACCCTTCAGAATAACTGGGTCTTGTTGTCTCTTGATGTGTCTGCCTTGTTGGGAGAGTATGTTCACGTCTTTCATGGAATCTGCACAGTGTGGCCAAATCCTCTGATCTGTTATTTGTAGTTTTGGCAAGGTACTTCTCTGAGGCTTTTTTAATTTCTCACAATTTTGCATTATTATACCATTAACATCCATTTTTGGTCACTTGTGCTTTGACAACATAACGAGAAGACATAATCATAGATGAAAGTGCTCGGAATGCATTGCCCCCTTTGCACACCTGAAACACCTTGAAGCAGCATTTAGTTTGAAACCTTATCCGGTTTAGTTCATTTTCTGGAGGGGCAGCTCATCGATGTTGTTTAAAAAGTGAAGCAACGTGTCACAGATGAAAGCTAACTCTACCGAGCAGTGGCTCTGTTTTTTGTTTTTTTCTTTCCAAGCCTTTACACTAACCAAAAACATTTCTTTTGAAACTCCTCTATTCATTACTTCATGGGGTAAAGGTACTGTACCTGGATACAGGTTAGGATTCGTTGTGCCATGAAATGAAAATAAAGGTATTTTATGAAGTTACATTGTGTTCATCTATTTTCACCTGTCCTATTTTTCTAGATTTACTTGCTCTTCGTAATGAAGGTTTATCAGTGCTTGTGATCCTCCAGGCAAACAACACATGCGCTGCTTTCCTGTCGGCGGTGCCGATATTGTCTATATTGTTTGATCGCTCTTAAGGCCCTTTATTAGTCCTGCAGGGTGAATTTGAACCATCTCACATTTCTATCTCTTTTATCACAGTCTTTCCTTTGCAACGTCCAATTCTTAAACAACCTCAGACAGTGGCTAGCTGTTGTAAACATCATGAAATGGCAATCTCTTTGTCATATAAAGTGTAATGGCTATTAGTTTAACAATCTTTCCCATATAAGTAGAGTCAACCTTTCACCTTGGGTAGTTTCAAGCTGATCACTCAGTCATTATTGCCATGTACATATTTTGCTAATATTGCAATTAGAAAAACAGGAGAGCTGTGCAATTCTCACCTGTGTTGTATCTTGTTACCTCCACCACAAAAGGTGAAGGAGGTTATGTTTTCACCCCTGTCTGTTTGTTTGTCTGTCTGTTACTTGCAAAATCGAAAATTTTTCAGATATATGTTGGTCAGTCGATTTTGTTATTCTGTTTATCTGTCTGTCAATTGCCTACAGGTCACAATTGAAAACCAATCTTCACGAAACTTCACCAAGTTGTCGAGGCAGACTCAACTGTGAAGCCGATTGACTTTTGAGGTCAAAAGTCATCTTTAGGTCGAATTTCTAAAATCGGCATTTTTCATCAGATTGACTTGAAATTTGAAGAGAATTTGCATATTGCATGACTGATTTGGGAAACCAACTACTTTTGAGATCAAAAGGTCAAAGTTCAACTCAAGGTAAAACTTCTAAAATCATCAATTTTTATCTAAAAAATCGTCAGTTTTCACCCGATTGACATGGCGATTAAACAGCAATTGCATAGTGCATTACTGAATTGGGAAACCAACTATTTTTAAGATCAAATGGTCAAAGATGAGTCAAGGCCAAACTTCTAAAATCATCAATCTTAATATGAAAAATAATCAATTTTCATCCGATTGACCTGAACTGTGATTAAGATTGTCAATTTTAAATTTGATGAAATGGGCAATTTGATGTATCCATGACAACCTTTGGAGAGGGGGAGGATTTTGCAAGTATCCTGCTCAGTTTGACGTCTTTTTCTTGTTACTTGCAAATCGAATATTTTTCAAGTATATTGGTCAGTCGATTTTGTTATTCTCTGTTTGTCTATTTGTCTGTCAATCATCTACAGGTCACAAATTAAAACTGATATTCACGAAACTTCACCACATGGTCGAGTTTGGCTAAATCAAGAAGTCTATTGTTTGAGGTCAAAAGGTCTAAAGGTCAACATTGGCCAAAGGTCAACAAATTTGTCAAATTTCTAAAATCCTCAATTTTCTTCTGATTGACTAGAAATTTGAAAAGGATTTTCATATCAGCTTACTGAATTCAATGACCAATTCTTTTTGAGGTCAACATCGACCAAAATGTCAGCACAGGCCCAAGGTCAACAACTTGGGTGGTATTTCTAAAATCCTCAATTTTCATCCGATTGACTTGAAATTTGAAGAGGATTTATATTTCAGGTCACTGATTTCAAGCAGTAAACTATTATTGAGGTAAACATGGACCAAAAAGGTCAACATAGGCCTATGGTCAACAAATTAGGTGGGATTTCTAAAATCCTCAATTTTGATCCCATTGACTTGAACTTTTAAGAGGATTTATATTTCAGGTCCTTGAATTCAACCACCAATTATTTTTGAGGTCAACATAGGCCATAAGATAAACATAGGCTGATTTTCTGAAATTGTCAATTTTCATCTGATTGACTTGAAATTTAAAGAAGATTTGCATATTTGGTCATTTAATTAAACCACCTATTATTGTTGAGGTCAAATTTATTTTATGGATTTTCCAAGATGTGCTCTGCACGATGTCTTTTTCTTGTTGGTTTGTCCATTTGTTTGTCTGTTTGTGTGCAGGATATCTCAAAAAGTTGTGGATGGATTCGGATGAAATTTGGTGGGCAGATTTGGTGTGTGACAAGGATGAACTGATTAGATTTTGCTAAAGATCCAGATCTGGATACGAGAATTTTTTTCAGTGATTCTTCACCATTGAGAGATGGGGCCAAAAACGATATACAGCGTGATATTTCAAAACTTGATTGGGCCCAATATATTCCACTGGATTAGGCATTGTGTGGAGGAGGCATGCGCTCTCCCGGGTACCCTTCTCGCTATTTTTGTTTTTATTAGATATTGGCCGAGTACCCACCCCCTGGGGTGGCTGAAGTTTGTGCATTACTTGTTGAAAAAAGAAAAGTCTGTGTTTTTTTCCCTGAAGACTGTAGATGTTTGCTAGATGTGCACCAAATGGTCTAAAGGTCTCAAAGGTATGTTCCAATAGTAGTTAGGGTCTAAGAGGTTGAAAGGGTCTAACCTGTCAAGCATGTAAAAAGGGTCTAAAAAGGTCGAAGTGGTCTAAAGCTCCAATTAGTCAACAGTCCAAGCTGTCTAACATTTCTGAAGGGTGGAAGAGATCTCAATGGTATTGAGGTCTAAGGGATGTAAATGGACTTAAGGGGTTTAAAAGTCTAAAGGTTCTAGGGATCTAAAGGGGATAAAAGGGCTAAAAGGTCTCCAAAGTTTTGATAGCATCTTAAAGGTAAAAGGGGTCTGTAGGGTCTTGTGAGTTCTTTGGGGTCTTAGAATCTCAAAGATCTTACAGTCTTGAGGGTCTTTCTTTCGAGTCTGTGTCTTAAGGGTCTTGTGATATTGGGGTCTTCATGATCTTAGGGGTCTTAAGGGTCTTTGCCATCTTAAGTGTCTTGGGGGTTCTTACTTCTTTGGTGGTTATAAAGTTGTTGGGCATCTAAAGGGTCTTATGAGTTTTATGGGTCTTAGGGTTATCAAGGTCCTTGGAGTAATAAAGGGCCTTTGGGGTCTAAAGGGTTTTAGGGGTCTCAATGGTCTGAGGGGTCTCAAGGGTCTAAAGGGTCTTCAGGTTATGAAGGGTTTTATGGGTATTAAAGGGTCTGAGGGTATTGGAGTCTTGAGGATCTTAAAAGGTCTTAGGCATCTTGAAGAGTCTTAATGGTCTTGGGGGGTTTTAAGGGGTCTTAAGTGTATTGAGGGTCTTCAAGAGGCTTGGGATCTTAATGCCCTTAGGGAGTTTAAGTGTCTGAATGGTCTTAGGGTAGATATTAAGGTGACTTTGAGGTGTCAAGGAGTCTTAAGGGATAGAGGGGTCTGGAACTCGCACACATGTACACACAGATGCTTGGACACACACACGGCTCCTTTTATAGTATAGATATGGCTTCATGGACAGACGGACAGATGGATGGATGGACCGTATTTTTTGTTTGTATGTACAGCACTAGTGTGGACTGGCTCGCTACGCTCAACTGTCCACACGTTGTTACAGAGATTTACATCACAGATTTGCGATGTTGTCATGATTTACACCGATCATAATACAAACTTTTATTTTGTTCAAATTTATTTGTGATATTGGTGATTTATTTGTAATTTATTTGTATTTACTTGTAATTTACTTGTAAAGCTCCAAGCGGTCGAAAGCTCGAAATAGTCAAGCTGTCTCTTCTGTCTGAAAGGTGTAAGGGGTCTAAAATAGTGTTAAGGTCTAAGGGGTCTAAAGGGACTTAAGGGACTGAAGGGGAATAAAGGTCGAAAGGTTCTCGGAGTCAAAAGGGTCTAAAAGGTTGAAATGGTGAAGGGATCTGAATGTGTCTAAAGTGTTGAAAGGGTCTTAAAGGTAAAATGAGGTCTTAAAGTGTCTCGAGGGTCTTTTGGGTCCTTTGGGTCTTTTGGGTCCTCAGGATTTTTTGGGTCCTCAGTGTCTTTTGGGGTTTTTGGGTTCTCTGGGTCTTTTGTGTCTTCTGGGGCTTTTGAGTCCTTAGAGTCTTCGGGATATTTTGGGTCCACTGGGTCTTACAGGTTTTTGGGTCTTTTGAGTCCTCGGGAACTTTTGGGTCATCTGAGTCTTTTGAGTCTCTGGGGTACTCTGCTACGTAATTAATGGACTTATAGTTTCACGGCTTCTCAGACGGCTTCACAGACGGGCCGTGTTTTTCGTTTTTATAGACATCCATACCGATAGGTATGTTGTTGTACTGTATTGTTTCTTCTTCTCACCACCCTGAAGCTGGCTTAACACGTCATTCAGCGTTGTCTGATTTGTCCTTGTCTACAAACTCAACACAACCTGTAAATTTTGGTTGACATGGTGATGCAGACATTTGGTGATTTGTTGATTTATTTTTTATTTTGGGGAAATCTCTGTTGTGATATATCAGAAGGCTCTGTGGACCTTCGACAGTACTCATGCAGTCAGGGTGGAATTATTCTCCAGAGCATCGCCAAATGAAATGCTGCTCAGCCAAGACATACGAGGTCTGTCGAAAAAGTAACGACTTCACAGAACTGACTTCACAGAAATTTTATTCCAAAAAATATATTGAAATCACAGCTTGTCCTCTTCAAAATAGTTTCGCTCCAGTCTCACACTTGTCCATCCTCTTCTTCCATGCTTCGATGCATCCCTGGAAGGATTCTTCTGGAATCATCTGGAGCTCCGTCGTCACAGCCCTTTTGAGGGCCTCCACACCAGGAAATCGGGTCCCATTCATCACCCCTTTGAGGTTGGGGAATAGGAAAAAATCACAAGGGTCCAAGTCTGACGAATACGGGGGTTGTTTCAGAGTTGGCACGTTCCTCTCCACCAGAAACTGTCAGATGCTCAGAGCACTGTGAGCAGGGGTGTTGTCATGGTGGAGCACCCAGGCGATGTTCTCCCACAGATCCCTCCTCTTGTCCCAGACTGATCTCATGAGGTGCCGGAGGATCTCCTTGTACACGTATTGATTCATTGTTTGACCCTGTGGTAAAAACTCGAAGTGGATGATGTCCTTGGTGTCAAAAAACATGATGAGCATCACCTTGACCTTCGACTTCGACATCCTTGCATTCTTTGGTCTTGGTGATGGCGGACTTTTCCACTGACGACTCTGCCGTTTGGTCTCAGGGTCCTATTCGAATATCCACGATTCATGGCCAGTAATGACACTCCTGAGCAGGTCTGCATCGTCCTCGAGGCACTCGAAAATGTCTTGACAGACAGTGACTCTGCTGTTTCTGGTCCTCAGACAACAGCTTGGGGACTATATTTGCGCACACCTTGCGCATTTCGAGATTTTCAGTGATGATGCTCCAGTGTCCTTGTTGATGGAAAGTTCCTCAGCAATTATCCGCACCATGAGTCGACGATCTGCGTGCACCATCTGTTTCACACCCTCGATGTTGACTGCTGTTCTGCTCGTTGAAGGTCTTCCAGACCGTGGATCGTCTTCAACTTTCTCCCGTCCCTCTTTGAACCTCTCGTGCCATTCAAATGCACGTGTACGTGACATCGTTTCTTCGCCGTAGACTTTCTGCAGCATTGCGAAGCATTCGGAAGGTGTTTTGTCAAGCTTGGCAAGAAACTTCAGATTGACTCTCTGCTCACGACTCATAGCGCGACGATTCAGACTAGACAACGTGAAAAGCACAACCTGTAAAAAAATCATACGATGAGCGCAGTCATCCATCACCAATCATATATATGTATGTATATATATATATATATATATATATATATATATATATATATATATATATATATATATATATATATATATATATATATATATATATATATATATATATATATATATATATATATATATATATATATATATATATATACATATACATATATATATACATATATATATATATATATATATATATACATATATATATATATATATATATATATATATATATATATATATATATACATATATACATATATACATATATATATATATATATATATATATATATACATATATACATATATATATATATATATATATATATATATATATATATATATATATATATATATATATATATATATATATATATATATATGTATATGTATGTATATATATGTGTATTATATATATATATATATATATATATATATATATATATATATATATATATATATATATATATATATATATATATATATATATATATATATATATATATATATATATATATATATATATATATATATATATATATATATGTATGTATATATATATATATATATATATATATCTATATATATATATATATATATATATATATATATACATATATATATATATACATATATATATATATATATATATATATATTTATATATATATATATGTGTATATATATATATATATATATATATATATGTATATGTATATATATATATATATATATATGTATATATATATATATGTATATATATATGTATATATATATATATGTATATATATATATATGTATATATATATATATATACATATATATATATATACATATATATATATATACATATATATATATATACATACATATATACATACATATATATATATATATATATATATATATATATATATATATATATATATATATATATATATATATATATATATATATATATATATATATATATATATATATATATATATATATATATATATATATATATATATATATATATATATATATATATATATCATCATACCTGGTATAATATATATATATATATATATATATATATATATATATATATATATATATATATATATATATATATATATATATATATATTAGCCTGGTGTTTGGCGCAGTGGTTAGGGCAGCGGCTTGGGATCCAAAAGGTCCTGAGTTCAAGCCCTGTTGGGCCACTGAATTAATACACCAGGGGGTTGACTCAGCCTGTCATCCTTCCGAGGTCGGCGAAGTGAGTTCCAGTGTACTGGGCCGGTGTATGCCCCAGTTAGAATATAGGTGTACCATATCCCTGTGTGTCGTAAGAGGCGACCAGGGTTGCGTCAGGAACGGCATCCGGCGTAAAAACCTATGGCAAATCATTATGCGGACAACAAAACGAGACGGTTGATCTGCTGTGGCGACCCCTAACGGGAGCTAGCCGAAAGAAGAAGAAGATCTTTGTTCACCCACAGCACCCCCTCGAACTTTGGGGATTTCCGATTTCAAACCGCATTTTCTGTACTTTTCATTCAAATGGATACCGAGTAGTTATCAGGAGATGGAACTGGATGAGATTTGATATGCATAATCTTAAAGTGATTCCCTATCCGCTATATGACATCCATTTTGCTTTATATCTTATAGTTTCCATGCTCGGCGACCCATCGCTGCCTACCGGCTTGTAATACTTATTTTCCACTAATTAACAGCCAAATGAAGAACATGCTCACAATGTTCACAATGCAAATTGTAAAACAGTATGGCTACCCACAGTCACCACAGAATGGTCCTCTCAGGCCCGCTTCAGATTGACTGTTGATGTGCAGCATTGAGCGCATCATGCGCTCTGCCCTGAGGCATAGGCACTTGAACTGCATGGGATAGACCACCTCTCACACTTTCCCCAAGTTTTACTCCTGGATCCATCTTGTCCATCCCTTCCATTCTCCCCTCGCCCTCATCTTCCTTGTTTGTCTGTCTCCATTTCTTTTCTCCCTCGACCTTGCTGTTGTCATTTCCACTCCTCCTTGAGCTATTCTTTTTCTTATGTTGCATTCTGATCCATTCTGTTTTCCAGCTCTTCCACGAGCTTTGACTCTATATACAAAAAAAGAAAAAAGAGAGACTAAATTGCCACATTGTAAGTTTCGGTGCTTTGGTTTCATGCCCTGAACAAGTCTTCTGCTTGCTCTTTTTGCTCACCAAGGTGAGAACAGCTCACTGATGAAAGCTATTGGTCTATCTTGTCTGGTGTCTGCACAGGGTGTGGAAATGTTGAGTAAATAACACGAGTTGAGTTTAGAAGTCAAAGTGCTGATTATTTGTGCACGTGGGATACCTGGTTTTAATCTGGTACAATAAGAAAGCATTTACTTTTCCACAAATTACTTGATTACCCAACACACGCGAAGCGAAAAGCGAGGTGAAGCAATTGATTCACTTTGTCTGTCTATACATCTCTCTACAAACGTCAGTTTATGATCGAGAAACAACTTAATTTCAATTGAACATTATATTTTGAACACAAATCGGAACATTTATAGGAAAATGAACCCGCAGTTCAGCAGTATGTTGGTTCTGAATTCGTCCTGATCGCGCATGCGCAGAGAGGAGTGAAATAACTATTTTACTCTGTCTGCCTGTCTGGTAGTTAAACAAAATTTTGAATCATTCCAAACAGGAAACTTACCGTTTTTAAGGACGTCATCAAGGACACAAGCAACAGGAATGAAGAACTAATGTGACGTGTTAAATAAGGTGGTGTAAAAGACGCTGCATTAACGGTGGTAAACTTCCGAAAAAGAGCTTCTATGACCTTTGAAATCCTCATTTGATTTCAATTGAATTATATACTTCAACACTGCAGAACACAAATTGCCTTCTTTGCGCTTTCTAAAACCTTCAATTTCACATTCGTTGCACAAAATATTACGCCATTCTACGTCGCCATGACCAATGGAATTTTCCTCTCGTACACACTGCCAATACCCTTGTTTCTGAAGACAGCACAGGGTGATATGTTCAACGAACTCTCCAGTTTGGAATGTATTTTAGTTTTACTGTTTTTTTAGTTTGGCTTCACATCACAACAGGTGCACCACCGTCAACACATTTTTTTCACCAATATGTCTTGATTCAGTCTTGATCACAATGGTGGATGCGCTTGAGTCTAGAGGACATGGAGAGTGATTTTGTATTTGTACCATCAGGCAAATGTGGGTCATTGGCTGACATTCAAGTTGTGAAGAGCAGCATCAACAGTCCATTTGAAGTGGGCCTGGGAGGACCATTCTCGAGTGACTGTGATTGGCCATACTGTCAGGAATGGTATTATGGACACGTTTTTATATACCCGTAAGCCTCAAAAGAAGCCATTTCTAATGGTAAAAAAATGAGGATGCACCCTGATGGTATTGCTCAATATCCCAGTTCACTGAAGAACAGATCTCGTCATCATTCGAAGTTTTTTTCCTGGTATAAGATATGGGGATGAGATTACTGCACCTGTACTCTTCCCTCTCACCCAAACGCAAGGTTCAAACTTCATCTTTATGAATGGCAATGCTTGTTCACACCATGAATATCATACGGATGCTACCCTTCAGGACCACATCATTTGCATTGACTGGACTGGATGATCCTCTGGACTGAAATCTGATTTGACTGCTTTAGAGATGCTACTGAGGTGTGTTTGTATTTTCCAAGTACACCCACATTCTCTTGATCACTTGGAAATGGCCCTGGTCAATGAATGGTGCAATGTCCATTGGAGAGAGCTTGATCATTTTATTTGGTCAATGACAATAAATGCTCACACTTATAATAGGATTATTGGTGATCACACATATCAATGAAGCCACTTCTGTCATTATTTTAAACATGTCTGTGTCATTTGTTGATTGGCATCATTCCCAATTAGCACACTCATTTCAGATAGCCGCGTTGTTTTCACTTTACACTAAACTTGCTTGTTTGTGAAGTGTACAGATCAATGTGTTAGTCATTTTCAACCAGAAGATTTAAACACTTCTTTTGCAAGATTTAAGATTCAATTTAAAGATTGAAGATAACTATCAGAGTACCCACCCTGTGGGTGTTATCGTTCCAAGCATGCAACAGGCTCTTCTGACATGTACCTACACCTTTATTTTGGCGGTGTATAGGCAACTGACTGCTGCCTCAATTGCTCTCAAAAAAATTATAACCTGGGTTACTTGCATGTAGCAAAAACATACCTGCTGCAGCTTATAATTCAAAACAACTCACTGCACTGGAAAACATGGGGACAGGAATACTGTACTGCAAAGGGTGTGGACCTGTAATACTCTCTTCCACCTGGACGTGGTGTTATATGATACATATTTACATTGAGAATTTGCCTCCCCCCACCCCATCCAAAGACCACTGGCAAAGATGAAAACACTCCTGTACACTAACTGGGGTCATGCTGATCCGACATGGCAAATCTGGATGTAATTGGGCCAGAACTGTAGGAGGAGTCGCACGCCAAACAAACACACACCGGTCCATGAATTATAGTAAGGATTAACTCATCTCATCATGAAAAAAACAAGAACAAGCTTTCCTTGGTCAGCCCGCATTCACCTCGCAGGGGCTTAATCCACCATTTTGTTTTCGCCGAATCAAAAAATGCCTTTCTTTAGAACAGGCCGCACAGGCCTCTGCTGTACATTTGAAGACTGAACAACGCATCTTCCATCATTAAATGATGGTACCATTTTGAGGTAACAAAGGTACATTTTGATTCCAACTCATGCAGAGGTAACGAGGTAATGCATGTTTTGTTCACAGCGATCACGGCAGCGGTCTAATATACTCTGCCTAATGAAGGTACTTTCCCATAATACAGAGGAAAGAAAATAGTGGTCTTTCATTAAAAAAACTTTTGGTTTTTAACTGACTTTTTAAGGCTTATAAACAAACTGATGGACATGTAATACACATATTATGTGAAGTAAATAAACATGAGAGGCGATGAAAATCGGCCTGGTAGAGTGAAAACTTTTAGTTTTTGCCTGACTTTTTAAGGCTTGGAAAAGAGTGGTCTTTCATTTTAAAAACAAACTTTAAGTAAATAAACATGAGAGGCGATGAAAATTGGCCTGGTAGAGTGAAAACTTTTAGTTTTCAACTGACTTTTTAAAGCTTAGAAAAGAGTGGTCTTTCATTTAAAAAACAAACAAACTTTAAGTAAATAAACATGAGAGGTGATGAAAATTGGCCTGGCAGAGTGGAAACTTTTAGTTTTCAACTGACTTTTTAAGGCTTAGAAAAGAGTGGTCTTTCATTTTAAAAACAAACTTTAAGTAAATAAACATTAGAGGTGATGAAAATTGGCCTGGTAGAGTGAAAACTTTTAGTTTTCAACTGACTTTTTAAAGCTTAGAAAAGAGTGGTCTTTCATTTAAAAAACAAACAAACTTTAAGTAAATAAACATGAGAGGTGATGAAAATAGGCCTGGTCGAGTGAAAACTTTTAGTTTTCAACTGACTTTTTAAAGCTTAGAAAAGAGTGGTCTTTCATTTAAAAAACAAACAAACTTTAAGTAAATATACATGAGAGGTGATGAAAATCGGCCTGGTAGAGTGAAAACTTTTAGTTTTCAACTGACTTTTTCAGGCTTAGAAAATAGTGGTCTTTCATGAAAAAACAAAAAAAAACCTTTTTGTTTTACACCTGACTTTTTAAGGTTTAGAAAATAGCGGTCTTTCATTTTTAAAAAACCTTTTTGTTTTCACCTGACTTTTTAAGGCTTACAAACAAAGTGATGGACATGTAATACGCATAATATGTGAAGTAAATAAACATTAGAGGCGATGAAAATCTGCTTGGTCGAGTGAAATTCATTGGTATCGTGAAATAATTAATTACGCGCATGGGTTGGTCAGGCATGGTATGTAATCTACTAATTCGGTACTCGATCTAACCAACCTGCATACGTAATTAATTAGTTGCGATGCCAGGGAAATTCCTGAGATATCTATGATGTACACGTACACTTTAAAGAAGTTATATACACGTACACTTTAAAGTTATATGAAATGTATGCATCGACTTTCGTACACTCAACCTTACCACTGACTACATTTTAAAAACTAAAACGACGCGTTGAAAACTGAACAATATACATTTTCATTTTGCAACAAAAATATTCATGATTAATAATTGAAGTCTTTAATGAAAAAAAAAAACTCTCCTTTTGTTGGCTGTATACTGTCGAGATGTCCAGGTGTGTGTTCAGTTACAAAGCAGCTAGCTCACAGCTAGGTGTGGGATGAAAGAGGGGAAGAGGGAGGATGGAAGTCAGGAGGGGGGGTGGGAAGGCAGTGGAAGTGGTGGGATGAGGGTGGAATCCAGGAATTGCCCGGCAATGCCAGGTATCTTTTCTCGTGTATAATATTGTTGTGGGCCGGGAGTCAGTGGCGAGAACGACTACTAGGTGGGGAAAGTTTCATCGTCTCCCACCAATCTCCCCGGAATTTTAGGCCATTGCTCGGATAACTCCACGAGCCGACGGGTCGATTAACCGACCGTGGTCACCAATATCTCAACCACGTAGCGTAGGGTCTATTTGTCTATAACCAATTTACCTAATTAACTACGCGATTTCAACTACCGGGGAAACCACGCCCTCAGCACGTCTTGCTCGAACCGGGTCACTCTACCAACTGCGGTAGAGTTCCAACTACTGACTACCAACTCCGGTTCAGGTGCAGCCGAGTGGAAACTGCCAAAGCCGTCCCGGTTGGAATGAAAGGATTATCGGGGATAAAACCCCGCCTAAACTCAGATCCGAACCATGCTGGACCAATTCAAGAAAGGATGGGAATGGACTGGGAACATTTCTAACAAGCTTTATTTACAATGAATGAAGACACAAAGCAAGACTTAACCCGAATATGCGAGAAGTATTTACAATGATCCAAAAACACTTATTCAGTTCTACTTAAAGATGGGCCCACACGCAGACACACACAAAATGAAAAGAAACCCAGTCTTTATTGGACCCTCGCAGCCGTGGAGAGAGACAAGCTGGGGGTTAGAGTTTGGTGGGTACCTGGCCATCAGAGGGAAAGGAGTACTCTGCAATGCGGCTCCTGCCAAAGGTCGTTAGTTTGGTCCCAGTCGCACGTGTGGGACTCGTGGCTCGTGGTGGAGCTCGCGTGGCGAATAGTCGGGGTCAAAACCAGCCAATAACTCCTCGTAACAGCCACCGTGAACAACTGGTTCTTCAGCCACCGTGAACAACTGGTTCTTCAGCCACCGTGAACAAAACTGGCCCCTCGCAACCGCTGCTCGTAACCACTCCTCGTAACCACACAATAACTCTCGTCCACAGAACTCCTTTCACTACTCCACACAGCCCTCGCACCCCTCTTCCTTCCTCAGACGCACCCCTCTCTTAAATACCACGAGAGGGAAAAAAGAATGCCTTCGTATGGGGTGGAGCTCCATGAAGCACGCACCAGTGTCCGCCTTGATTGGACAGGGTTTCACGGTATGCCTTTCTGGGGTGGGGCCTTGACCCCTGCCGCGAAACCCCAGCCAGTCTTCCACGCGAGTTCATACTTGACGAGTAACAGTATCAATGTTGCACAGGCCATCGTGCAAGAGTTACAACGTTTGTGGAAGGAATGTTGGTGAAAGCGGCAAGGAACGGCTGCAAGACCCTGCCTTTGCAAGTCAGAGTGCTTGTAGACAGCGGGTGGGTCGTGGATTGTGATGGTGAATGGAATGGTTGTTGGTTGTTCGTTGGAGGGTTCGTTGGATGTAAAGATTTAATAACCGAACTAAAAATAAATCACAACGCACGCCTTTGATTCTCCCACTAGACAAAAGGAAAGGGATCTGACTACACACATACTTAACGACATAACTGACTTTTGAGACATCTGTATGTTGAATGCAAATGGTTTCCAGATCCGTAACAATATGTTAATAAATAGCCTCTGAGGTGTTTTTATAAAGGGCTCATAGACTGTCTTTGTATTTCTTTCCAAGATATTGTTATGGATTTGCCAGCCAGGTCAAGAGGGTTGACTCGGACCTGCTTCCTAACTCTTGATCCTGAAGCCGACGGGCCACAGATAACTCTGCGGCACGACGAGTTGCAAAGCAACCACAGATGTCATGTGAGATCATCGAGTTAAGCACGGTCCTCAGGTCCAGATCCCACGTTACCTCTCCAGCAAATCCCCTCCCCCCAGATAAGGCCTGTGCCTCTCAACTCCCCACTCCTCTCCTATCAGTACGGGTGAGTGAAACTGTCAGTGGGGACGCTGACTAATGTCTAGCATAATGAAACAGCAGGGTAAAACTCCCATTTACTAATTAAATACAATGTCTAACCAATAGAGAAAGAGACAGTCAAGCAGGTTGGAAACGAATCGTGTTTTTAAGTAAAAAGCACATATTTACAGGTAATGTGGTGTCACAAAAGAAGATCCTACCCCTATGGATGCAAGACCTTGAGATAATCCTTATCAGAAACTGTAGACATAGGCACCTCATTCACTCCAGGAATTGAGACAAATAAGAGTTATAGACAGAGATACAGAAGGCAGGGCTTGTTGGTGACCCCTCACTCACCCAACATAAGCGTGCTTGCTTATGTGGTCCCAACATGAAAAGGGGAGGGAGAAAGAAAGAAGAGAGGGTGATGATGTAATGCGCCATGTGGGGAGAAATGCGGTGAATGCTTCATAATGCAGAGAGGAAATCGTAAATGCGAGTCAGTACCTCTGAGCGAGTCGAGGGGGAAATTGTTGACTGCTCTCTCTGTACGTTTCAAGTGAACGATTACAAATAGGGATAGCAAGACAAAGATCATGTAAGTTAGTGTGTAATAGCCGGCACGCCCAGGGAAAGAGCTCCACGGCTTGTTCGCACTCACTCCATTGCTGGCTCGCACTCACTCTACAGTAGGCCAGCACTTGATCCACAGCTGGCTCATACTTGCTCAGCAGCTGGCTCGCACTCACTCCGCAGGAGGGCCGGTCTGCGCAGCAGCTCATATTTGCCTGGCTCATTCCTGGAGGACTCCTTTTAACTCATTGCACCGAGGCCCTGAGCCAGGTAGCTCTCCGTGAAGCCTCCTGGTTGGTGCGCCAATGTTGCAAGGCAGCTGCCATTGGCTGCACTCCTGGCTCTGTGTCGGGGTTGAAGTCAGACCTGCCCAGATGCTGTCTTTGCTTGCACTGCCTCATCTTGCATTTGCTGTCTGGTGGTTTTGTACTTATTACAATGATGGTGGATTTGTACTGTGTGTAAGGTAAAGTGTGTTGTTTGTGTATGGATGCACTGGAAGATGTGCAGTGGAGGAGAGAGCTTTTATGAGATATGGGGAGAGAGATAAAAGAAGAGTTACAAAGTCGGGAGGTGGGTTCAAACCTGTTACACAAACACAATGCATTTCCCCATCCACTGATACGAGGAGAGAGGTAGTCTAACTCGACGTAATTACAGTGGATATATCTGAACTCTTGAGTTCCATTATGAGTTGAATGTGATTCCCCGGGGTCTTCCAAAACTGCAACAATATTTTCCAACTTTGGGTGCATACTTGTCCCAAAGGAGAGGAAGTTTTCGCTTGCCTTCGGTGTAGTTCTTCTGTACGTGCAAGCAGCCGGTACAGGTCATCTGCCTTAATGGTTTCACTTGTCAAAAACTTATTGTCCCCAGGGTGCTTTTTTAAACTAGATGTCTATGACATCTCCATATTGTGCTGCCGAACGTCTAAATTTAAAGTGATGGAATGTTTTTATTGACCATTAATGTTAAAAAAAAATAAAAATTTGCGTGTTATCTCACTGGAGGTCTATATATTTCAGCACAAGCATTTTAAGCAGAAATTAGACAGGAGTTAGTGGTATTGGTTACCAACACTCTTGTGATAAATTCTCTCAAGTTTTAATCTGCATGTTATCTCTGCCGATGCCAAACAAAAGTTGAGTTGGAATTTGTCACACTCGCAAAAATTGTTGTTCAACAAAAACATTTATGTGTCAGCTGGTAAACTATCAGCAAGTCAATCATCGAGGCAGTCTTGGAGTGTTTTCCACCTGTAAAGGCCACATTTATTTTTATGTCCAGGAAGTAACAAGGTGACTCTCCAAGATAAATTCTCTCACATCAACCCACAGGCTGTGATGAATCTGTCCAACAAGAAATGCTCAGCCAGGTATAAGGGACCTTGTTTCTTTTGACCACAGCTGCTTCCACCCTCAAGTCATGACCAAGATTAACTTTCATCGCAAAATGGCTCGAGTGTCTCAAAAGGTTGTGAATCAAGATTGACACCATGGGTTATAATGCAGAAGGGCTTTCTAGATGTATGTTTTTTTCTTTCATCTCCTCCATGACTGATTTTGATTTCTCTTGGGAATGCTTTCACAGATGCTTGTTCTCTCTGATACACAGGCTCATTCCATCCGACCTGCAGCTACCTGTCCATCTTCTTTGCCCTGGTACACAGAGACTTGTGAGGAAGCAGTTGTTTCCATGTAGCTCACTTTCTCCTTCCTCCATTAACCCTTCCTAAACCAACCCTCTCATTTGTTGGTTTCTCATTGCCTTGCTGGTTGTGCTCAATCTTACTTTTTTTCGTATGCATTGTTGAGGCTCATATAAAAGTGGAACACACAGAACATATAACAAGGGGAGCAGGAGACAATGGGGGTGGGGATGGTGGGAGAGGGAAGCACAAAACAGTGGGGAACAAAGACATTCGGAGATCTGTGGGAGGGAGAAGGATGGGGTGGGGTACATGGGGTAAACAAGATGGACACTGCAGGGACTTCCAGGAAGGAAAACAAGGAATTTGAAGGAGGTGGGTTTGTGGTGATGCTTGATCAATAGCAGCAACTGAACCACAATTTCCTCTTTACAAACAGCTGCTCATGGCAAAAGTCTGACAGCCTCTTTGGATCCATGCTCTACGTGCCACATCTATCGTTAAGTTCACATTGTTGGCAATTAACTGCACACACTGCGTGGCTATGCAAATGTTTATTTTGTGCTTAGTGGTGTAAGGTCCTTGGAAAAAGCAAATTAAACACACTCGTTAAAACCATGCGGATGATATAGTGAATCTCAGAGAAAGTGGAATTCGTTGCATTACAGTATATTTACAAAAGCTAATTGAAAGGTCAATGGTTAAAGGGTGGTGCTCTGGCTCCTGAAGAGAGCACGTGCTTCTGAGTTTGCACTCAGTAATGTCAACCGTAGTAATTCTCCCAGTAATTGGCAAGATGCGATGGAATCACCGCGGAGTTGAAAATAGCGAGAAAATCCTCATGAGAACTTTTCTTCAAACAGAGTGTTCACAACATTGTTTTAATACGTCCTGCGAGACAAAGCCAGTTCATCAGTTACTTTAGGTGAGAATAATCTGGGAACCACCTTGATATTCCGATGGTTTTTTCTGGATTCTCCCTAATGATTTGACGAAACTTCCTGACAGACTATATATTCCGATGAGAATATTTATGAAACCCGTTGAACTTGTAATGGCCACCCTAAAAACCTCATGCATAAAGTAATCATTGCCCTCAGTATTTACACATCTTCTGTCCAATGGGAACACAATTTCATCACATTTACTCATGTGTATAATTTTGCTTATAGCACATATATAATGGTGAATCATGTCAATTTAACAAATCAACTGGACTGTCCAGGAGATCACATGACCCCCATATGAATCTCACTGATGTTTTGAAATAAATTATTTCCTTGCAATTATTATTATATTCCACTTTTTTCATTTATTTTGATGTACCACAGTCTTTAGAAAGCTTGGCGTTGGCTTAGCGGTTAAGATAGCTGGCTTGGGACTTAAGAGTCATGAGTTCAAGCTCCTGTTGGCTGATGAATTAACACCAAGTGTGGTTGACTCAGCCTGCTCATCCTGCTCAGCCTGTCATCCTTCTGAAGTTGGTGAAATGAGTACCAGTGTACTGGGTAACCCATGTTGGAGTGGTCACTTGTCTGAGACTGTACTCCTTGCCAATGAAACTGCCTTAGTATCCCTCCGTGCCTTTACAGTGTGAAAGGAATGGTATTATTAGATTACTGTATATACTTTTGAGAGTGTTGCTGCTGCTGAAGCAGTCTCTTCGCAAGGGTTGCACGAGGTTGTTTGCCATTGCTTCCCCAGCACTGTTTTGTCTCTTCTCTTTCCTTTTAAATGCTGAGCATCAAGCAAGGAAGCGGTATGTACCATTTTTATATGCCCGATATATATACATATATAATATATATAATATATATACATATATATATATATATATATATATATATATATATATATATATATATATATATATATATATATATTGTTGTTCATCTTTCGGCTGCTCCCGTTAGGGGTCACCACAGCGGATCATCCGTTATGATCCGCATACTGATTTGGCACAGGTTTTACGCCGGATGCCCTTCCTGACGCAACCCTGGTCGCCTCTTACGACACAGGGATCAGGATTTGGGTTTCGCCATGATTCCGGGCTGCTCTCCACCCTGCCCAGTGCAGCGTCCCCGTCCTCAAGCGATCCTCCAACCCAAGCCTCCGAGTCGCCGGATTACAGGCGCACGCCACTACGCCCGGTAATATATATATATATATATATATATATATATATATATATATATATATATATATATATATATATATATATATATTTATATATATATATATATATATATATATATATGTATATATGTATATATATATGTATATATGTATATATATATATATATATATATACATATATACATATATATATACATATATACATATATATATATACATATATACATATATATATATATATATATATATATATATATATATATATATATATATATATATATATACATATATATATATATATATATATATATATATATACATATATATATACATATATATATATATATATATATACATATATATATATATATATATATATATATATATATATATATATATATATATATATATACATATATATATATATATATATATATATATATGTATATATATATATATATATATATATATATATACATATATATATATATATATATATATATCTTCTTCTTCCTCTTTCGGCTTGCTCCCGTTAGGGGTCGCCACAGCGGACCAACTGTCTCCATTTCGCTCTATCCTCCACATCTTCCATTGACACTCCATCTTCCATTGACACTCCAACATATATATATATATATATATATATATATATATATATATATATATATATATATATATATATATATATATACATATATATATATATATATATATATATATATATATATATATATATATATATATATATATATATATATAGATATCAGGGCGTATTATGTGATACTGGTCGCCCGTCCATCCATCTGTCTGTCTGTCTCTGTCCGTCCGTCCATCCATCCATTCCTGTCCGCATTCTAACTTCCAAAGTTTTCAACTTTCACGTTTCATATTTGGTACATAGGTACAGACTGTGGAGACGGTGTGTCGTGACATACATTCGTCATCTAAAGTGGTTGCCATGGCAACCAGGATGCTGTTTTCCATGTAGTAGTACAATTCTGTATATACCTTCTTGTTCTGGCGTATATTGTGCTCACTTGCACTCTTGTTTTTTTTAAAGTCTTTGGTCTGACTTGGACGGGGTTTCAACCACTAACATCCCATATTCAGAGTGGATGCTCCAACCATTATGCCACCGAGTCTACTTATATTCCAAATAGAAAATGAATAGCAAATTTGTCAACTACATATCATGGATTTGGGACCATATATATTATGTATGCACCATGGGGAATATTTGACTCACCTCTTCTTTCTTCTTCATATGTCACGTTGATGCTCTTTTTATCTTTTCTTTATACTGAATTTGTCTGGAATTCCTTTCCCTTTTCTTTCCCAACTTCTCCTCCCCTTTTCTCCTTTGTCTTCCATTACTGCATTCATTTTCAAAATATTTTTTACATGCAAGGTGTCACAGGTCCACAAGAGCTCCACATGGTTGTTGATGTTGTTGTGGCTATTGTTGGGGTCTATTTTTGAAATCTGCACCCAATGAACCACCCCTGTAGGCCTCTGCTAATTATGCACTGTCTGAGTTTGTTGCATCAGATTTCCTTTGGCTTTGTTTGGGTCGAGTGTTACGATGAGCGACCCCCAAAACTATTATCAATGTCAAATAAAAATAGTCAGTGTGGTTTAATCAAGCCCGGCAGCACGCACGGTGCACGCCTCCCTAAAAAAAATAGTGTGAACCTAAGATATCAGGCCTGTTGGCCTCTGCTGATTATGCACTTTCCGAGTTAGTTGTGTCACATTTCCATTGACTTTGTTTGGGTCGAATGTTACTCACGACGAGGGACCCAAAAAATTGGGTGCTTGGTTTAATTAAAACACCCCTTTTGAAGAGAATTAATGGCCTTATTTAATTATAACCTTCAAAAAGGCACATCCTTGGTCACCACTCCATGGAGTCTTCAGGCATATCCTTGGTAACCTTGCTTTGGTCTGAAGCCACCATGTTTTTTGGCCTGCTCAACCATGCCTTGACTTGGAACAGGCCACAGCGATTTCTTAACAATAAAGTTGTTTTCACTTTCCTCATTCATATTATCGAATGCCTGTTCATCATAGATACGAATTGCTGGGTACATTGCAATGCTTATAACCACCTGGAGACGTCAGCGTTCGTTGCTTTATTTCATTTCCGCACATGCGATCACCACGAGTATCTCTTAAACTAAGGAGAATCACAAAATTTAAGCTCCAGAATCTCCAAAATATAAGCAGTTCCGACTCCTAGAAAAGTGTTCATTTGTCAAATTCTGGAGGTGAATGTTGAATATACTTCGGGAGGTGTATGTTGAATGTGACGGTCGGTGATTGCCAATTGTGTGCCAAGGGAGCCATTTCTTAACCGTTTCGTTGGAGTAATTAAGCCAGTGCTTTACAATATTCACACTGTCACCGAGTCCTGTTTCTAGATCGACTTGAACAAAGTTCAGGGCTTCTCGCCTGCGTTGGCCACGTTTTGTTCTCCGGACTCTAAGGTGCAACAGGCAGTGGCTGCCTCGCTGAAAATGTGAAATTTTATTTTCCATGACGTTTTCCATTTTTGTTCTTCCATTATATGACCCATCACTTTGGCATAGATAAATACAAATACAAATTAAATGTTTCGCTTTTAAAAGTTTTTTCAAATGTTTCATGCATTGTGTGGTGAAGTCACTTGGCGGGTTCTTCAACTTTCAATTGTGATACCGTGGTTCAACACTGGAGGTAGGAAAGCAAAATAAATTATATGATCACATTGAGAAAAAAAAAATCTTTTCAGTTCTGAAGTAAGGAATCGCCACATCATGGCAGGAAAGCCGAGAGGTACGCATGCTCACTCTGTCTCGCCTGGATTTGAATCCAACCCAGCTCTAAACTGTCCTCCCGGTGTTTCTCAGGCCGGGTTATTTATCAGTGCGTGTCATCTCTTGGACGGACGATAAACTGGGCGTCACATCTGCCAGAATTCCTCACCCCTCTCCCACCCAACCCTACCCCTGCTCTCCTCTCTCTCTCTCTCTCTCTCTCTCTCTCTCTCTCTCTCTCTCTCTCTCTCTCTCTCTCTCTCTCTCTCTCTCTCTCTCTCTCTCTCTCTCTCTCTCTCTCTCTCTCTCTCTCTCTCTCTCTCTCTCTCTCTCTCTCTCTCTCTCTCTCTCTCTCTCTCTCTCTCTCTCTCTCTCTCTCTCTCTCTCTCTCTCTCTCTCTAACTCTCTCTCTCTCTCTCTCTCTCTCTCTCTCTCTCTCTCTCTCTCTCTCTCTCTCTCTCTCTCTCTCTCTCTCTCTCTCTCTCTCTCTCTCTCTCTCTCTCTCTCTCTCTCTCTCTCTCTCTCTCTCTCTCTCTCTCTCTCTCTCCCGCAACCCTCCCCCTGTTGAGGGGACTGTAGCATGTACGAATTAGATTTGGAGCCGACCGGTGGGGTGCAAAGGTTGCTGCATGTACGACAAAGTGTGTGTGTGTGTGTGTGTGTGTGTGTGTGTGTGTGTGTGTGTGTGTGTGTGTGTGTGTGTGTGTGTGTGTGTGTGTGTGTTTGATTGGTATCTTCATATGCGGGTTTCAGAATGTGGAATGGAGTCCTCCTCGAGTGGGCTCAAAGTATCCACCTTCATTTCGGTAAGGGGTCACGATTCATGGACCAAGCTGTGAAGTTTTCTGTTCTCAAAGTTTTGGGCCGAGGGCTCTCTTCAGGATCGTCGCTGAGCATCGGACAGCTTCCAACTGTAGATCGTTTGTTATAATATTCCAAAGGATGGTTTTTAGCTCACCTGTAAAGTAGTTCTGGGGAGCTTATGGGATGGCGCGTCGTCAGTCCGTCCGCCCGTCCACAAATACTTGCAACTTCTTCTCAGACACGACGCATATGATTTCAATGAAATTTGACCACAGCCTTCATCACCCTTGATGGCATTAAAAAAAAACAAATGGGGTCTGAAGGGGACGACAGAGGTAGTTTATATGGGGAGGGTTGCCCCACCCCCAGAGGTATTTGCTTTCTTCTCAGAAACGATACACACAATTCTGATGAAACTGCACAACAACCTTCATCACCCATGATGTACCAAAGTTTGTTCAAGACATTTTAAAAAATCAGGCTCGATGTGGGTTTAATGGGAGTTGCCCCCAAAATATATATATTTGCTTTCTTCTCCAAAACTACACATACAATTCTGATGAAACTTGACCACCATCTTCACCAACTGTGATGTGCTAAAGTTTGTTCATGACATTGAATAAATTGGGGTCTAAGGGGTTCTACTGGGGGGGGGGGGTTGTCCCCTAAAATATATATTTGCTTTCTTTTCTGGAACAACATAAATAATTTTGATGAAACTTGACCACAAACTTTATCACCCCTGATATACGAAGGTTTGTTCATGGTATAATAAAAATCCATAGGTATTTGCTTTCTTCTCCATAATATATTTTGTGGGTCATCCATGCCTTGCAGTGGTTGCCTGGTTACCTTGTCCAGCTACAACCAGGTGAGCATCCAGGGGTATTGCCTCTATGTTTAATATCTCTGTGAGGTTCTCTGTCATCATTCCTCTAAGTCCAGCTATCACTGGTACAGTTTTGGCATTCTTCAGCTTCCGGGATCTTCTGACTTCATTCATGACGTCTTGGTGGTTGGTCATTTTCTTGATTTCTGCATCGTTTAGTCCAAAATCACTGCTATTAACACCTCAATCAGCAATATGCCTGGCTTTGGTTTAATGGTTAGGGTGGTGGGCTTGGGATCCTCGGATCTTGAGTTCAAATCCCACTCGGCTGTTGAATTTATACCAGGTGGGGTTGACTCGACCTGTCATCCTTCTGAGGTCGGCAAAATGAGTGCCAGCTTCCTGGTTGGTATCCTGTGTTGGAGTGGCGACCCATCCAGGATTGTGCCCAATAGCCAAGGAGACTGCTCAGGCAGCAACAACGCTCTGCACAGTGTATGGTCCCAATGGATGGAATCAGCAATGCCTTCTTCTCTTTTTTTTATACCTAAGTATGATATCTGGTCACAACTCTTTGTTTTCAATGTTCTCGCTCAATACGATCATTAGTTTGTGCATGAGCGGAAGGTACTTCTAGGTTTTCAGTGATTACTTTTGGTTCATGTTCCCACAAATTTTCTGGAACTGGGACATGAAAGTTTTTGCAGATGTACCAGCGGATTACATTATAAGCTCTGCATGTCAATGTGTGTACACCTGTTCTGATATGAGCTTGTTTATGTGTGTGTGTTCGGTCATTAAGCATAACATATCATTCTATTTTCAAACCCCACCTCCACCACCTCACCTTTCTCTCTTCTTTTTCTTCACACTCCTTTTCTCTCTCTCTCTCTCTCTCTCTCTCTCTCTCTCTCTCTCTCTCTCTCTCTCTCTCTCTCTCTCTCTCTCTCTCTCTCTCTCTCTCTCTCTCTCTCTCTCTCTCTCTCTCTCTCTCTCTCTCTCTCTCTCTCTCTCTCTCTCTCTCTCTCTCTCTCTCTCTCTCTCTCTCTCTCTCTCTCTCTCTCTCTCTCTCTCTCTCTCTCTCTCTCTCTCTCTCTCTCTCTCTCTCTCTCTCTCTCTCTCTCTCTCTCTCTCTCTCTCTCTCTCTATCTCTCTCTCTCACACATCCCTTCCTCCCACCCCCACCTCCCCCCCTTCCTCACTCTTCCTCCATTCCTAGATTTCCCTCCCCCTGCATCCCCTCTCTCTCTCTCTCTCTCTCTCTCTCTCTCTCTCTCTCTCTCTCTCTCTCTCTCTCTCTCTCTCTCTCTCTCTCTCTCTCTCTCTCACATCCCTTCCTCCCACCCCCACCTCCCTCCCCCTTCCTCACTCTTCCTCCATTCCTAGATTTCCCTCCCCCTGCATCCCCTCTCTCTCTCTCTCTCTCTCTCTCTCTCTCTCTCTCTCTCTCTCTCTCTCTCTCTCTCTCTCTCTCTCTCTCTCTCTCTCCCACTCCCCCACTCCCCCTCTTAAATACCCCCATCAGCAAAACTATGGGTTGTATTTGCTAGTGTCAAATAAAAATAGTAAGGTTAATTAATCCCATTCGCACATATGATACACACATCCCTAAAAAGATAGCATTAAGTATTTTTGGATGGTCCCATACTGGGATTAAACAATCCATGACCAGGTGACGAATCAGCTCGTTCTGATGTTACCATGGCGGAGGCTGACATGGATGAGAGGTGTCGAGTTAATCTGATAATAGTGCATTAAATGGGTGTTTGTTAATCACACTGTTCATCTTTGAATAGTGCTTTAAATGCACATTTCTCAATTGGCCAGTTTTCAGAGGTTGTGATGACATTCCTGTTTTTCTATGTCGACATCCAAATATATTCACATATCTATCGACTGCATATCAATCTTGTTATGTATCAGTTGGGCTGGTGGTCTCGCTTCACACCCCTCTCTCCTGAATGCTATTCAATCCAAAGCTCTTGATATCATTGGCATCGACCACAAAGAAGCAGAATCACAGGATCTGCTGCTCTCTCATCACAGACATGTTGCTGGGCTCCATGAGAGTCTTGCTCTCTCTGCTCTCTCATTCCTCCTCAGTATTCCTCCATGTCACACGTATTCCTCCAGTAACCCCCTCCTGGTGAAACTCACACAATTCAGGCTTCTCACCCAACACCACTCGATTGTTCCTTTGTTCTTCTGCTTGTGAAACTTCCTTCCTCAGTCTGTTTTATCCCACTTTTGTCCCCAAGGCTTGAGGTGAACAGTGTACCACAATCTCAAGTCATCTTCCATCCCAAGCTATAATCTTATCTACCCTGATAGACTGAATTATTATTCAGATGACCTCCTTCCATCATACATCAACTTTTTTTGTCATTTATTTTTTATTGTATTCATATTGACCAAACCTTGATTTAGTGTCCACAAAGGAATACAGAATATTCTGGAAAACATTTTTTTTTGTAGTTTGGCACCTGCCTGTCCTATCGGGCTGATTTTTTTGGGGGGATTTTTTTAAAAAATGCCAAAATTGGTGGTATTTTTAATTCAAAGGTCTTTTGTTATTTCCTTTAATGACTTGGTTTAATGATATTGACTAAAGAACCAAATGATCACAATCCTCAACCTACAAACATCTCCAGAACCTCAAAGAGACCAACCAAGGAAGTTGCATCGATGCAATCAAACATAGTTTCATTTTTTGGGGAATGAATATTGCAAACTCTATCTCATTTTGTAGTCATTAGAAACATAAATTCTCGATTGGCTCAAAGGCAATCAACTTTAATGTGCTCTCGAGGACAATTGCAGCGAGTTTTTTTTTTAACATTACCAGAACTAATTCATACCACAAAAAATATTCCCAATCCAGTTCCACCTGTCATTGCTTTTGGCATGTTTATTAATCTGTATTGGATATAAAAAAAATAACAAAAAAAACTAAAGATGTTCTGAGAGAGCTTCTTGTTTTTCCTGGACCTTTTTTTATGGTTATAGCTCAGAGAGAGAGAGAGAGAGAGAGAGAGAGAGAGAGAGAGAGAGAGAGAGAGAGAGAGAGAGAGAGAGAGAGAGAGAGAGAGAGAGAGAGAGAGAGAGAGAGAGAGAGAGAGAGAGAGAGAGAGAGAGAGAGAAAGAGAGAGAGAGAGAGAGAGAGAGAGAAAGAGACAGAGACAGAGAGAGAGAGAGAGACAGAGAGACAAACAGAGAAAGAGAAAGAGAAAGAGAAAGAGACAGAGACAGGGAGAGAGAGAGAGAGAGAGAGAGAGAGAGAGAGAGAGAGAGAGAGAGAGAGAGAGAGAGAGAGAGAGAGAGAGAGAGAGAGAGAGAGAGAGACAGAGACAGAGACAGAGACAGAGACAGAGACAGAGACAGAGACAGAGACAGAGACAGAGACAGAGACAGAGACAGAGACAGAGACAGAGACAGAGACAGAGACAGAAAAAAAAAATTGAATCCACATCAGCCAGTGGAGGAAGAAATGAATCTTTAACCGCTCAACCAAACGGCTAGCTCAAGCCTTTATGGATATTACAAAAAACAATACATCACTTTCCAAGCTATTTCCCAGCTTTGGACGGACTCATTTCCCAATTGAGTAAAAGTTTTCCTATTCCTTCGGTACATAATTCTTGCAGACATGCGCATTGCCAATGCAGGACATCATTCTTAATATCCTCATTGGTCATAAACATCTTGCTCCCAAAATGCTCTTTCATGTGGATATAATTGATAGGCAATCATCACTACACTGTGGAGCCAGTTGTTTGTTGATATCAACATACTTGTTTTCATTGACCAGAAATTTCAGACCTATTTGCTATAGAACACGTTTTGTTGTATCACTCGCCACCATCTTAAATTTCAGCACCTGCATTAACACAAGAAACGCGTGATTATGGCTTCTGGTTATTTACACCATGAGGAGAAATCTTCTCTCATTATAATTAGTCCACATAAATTATTCTGCATTTTATAAGCAAATTTCAGGTCAAATTTGAAACTTATAATTACCATAATTATAAACGAACGGTTTATTAAAATTGTGAGATCTTCATGACAGAGACCGCAAAAGAATAAGGAACTCGAGATTTTGTCAAAAAATACAAATGGTGGGAAAGTTCAACATTTTGACCACAGAGTGGATTTTATCAGCCCGTACATGATCAGATTGGATTTCCCTTCTTGAGGTTCGGAGAGAAGTAGGCCTGCAGTAGATCATGAGATACAGCAGCAATTTCATCCCTGTATCGGTGTGCCCCTCGAACAGGACATCTCATATCTGAACGTACACAACCTGACAAAGGATACTCTGTGGTTGAAATGTTTGACTTTAAACTTTTGTCTTTTGTCTTCATTACTTTTGTTTTCTTTGTTCTGTGGTTATGGCAGTTTTGGTGAATACCATAATCGTATTTTTGATCCATTGGCAGTCTAATCAATTTATAAATGCCTTGTATTCTGAAATGTGGGAAAAGGGCTCTGAAATATAATCTTAAATATTGCACTCACAGTCTCTATTATTTGTCTCGTTAACCAATATTCAGGGTATTCCTTCATGATTTGGATACCACATATAGTATTTTTGACAGCACAGCACTGGGTCCAACCAGAAGTGATGTTGATTGGTTGTTATCAGTGGCTTATTTGGCCTAAGGTCAAGTTGGCAGGAAGCTGAAGTCACCAGTGGGATATCAAGATATCAATTGGTGGGTGTTAACGTAGGACGTTCTGGAAAGCTGTGACATGCACGGGAAATGTATAAATTAATTGTTATCTCCACTACCAAAGGTGGGCAGGTTATGTTTTCACCCCTGTCTGTCTGTTTGTGAACAGGATATCTCAAAAAGTTGCGGATGGATTCAGACGAAATTTGTTAGACAGTGTGGGTGTTAGACAGTGTTAGACAGTGTTAATATATATATATATATATATATATATATATATATATATATATATATATATATATATATATATATATATATATATATATATATATATATATATATATATATATATATATATATATATATATATATATATATATATATATTGTTGTGGTTACCAGATTCGCAAACCACCATTCAGGTCCCTTAGGTGAGGTATCTCGGTAAGTGCATGTGTAGTTAGGCCCAAACCCGTTGTCTAGTGGGAATACATGTCATTTATACGTGCTGCGACTCTTCAGGATAGCCGTTTTTCTTTTACTATCTTTATTTTGGACCAACCGCCATGATCACAACCACAACATCAACCACCAACCACAACCACCGCTTCACCACAACCGCCATGACCTTTACCGTCGCAACTCGCCACCATCGCATCACCGTCATCTCGCGCCACTCATGGGCACCGATGCTGGACTCGTGTAGGGCGCACGTTGAACAGCGTGTACAAAACCACGGATTTTCTGCTTCAAAAACGGATCGAAAACGACACACGCCCACTTTTTGCCGTCCAATCGGTGAGCGAGGGGCGAATTGGCCCCGCCCCCAGGGCGATCGATATATGCAAATTTGTGGATCAAAAAGCCTTCACGCCCACTTTTTCTCGGGCCAATGCGGAGCGAGCAGTAAAAGTCGGAACGAGGAACGAGGGAGTCAGCAGAACGGGAACGAGTAAAGGTCGGAACGAGTCGTAAAAGTCGGAGCGAAAGAGTCAGCAGAACGGAGTAGTAAGAAGTCGGAACGAGGAAGAAGGGAGTCGTAAAGGTCGGAACGAGGCGAAGGAGAGTCGGAACGGAGGGGACGAGCTGTGGAGAGGCGGCGAGTCGGACGAAGGGTGCTCGCGTCGTGCAAGGAGCTGCGCGCCCTGGGAGGCCGGCAGCGCGACCTGGCCGAGGTGGAGGCGCCCGTCGCGCATATAATAAAGATCCTCTATGCCCCGAGCATCAGCAACCCCCTCCTGTTTCCCCCCGCGCTGAGATAGTGCGACCAAGGGGGCCCCGTTCCCACCCCCTGCCAGGCACTGTCCACGAGGCCCGCGGGTTGCGGGGCCATCGCCGCTCCGCGTCTCATCACCAGACGGGTAGGCCCGACCAGGTCTCGGCCCCAGGCCTACCTCATTCTTGAGGGTATTTCTTTTCCTTGGTTTTGGGTATGTGTTGTCGGCGCCGTCTGTGAAGTAGAATTGTATAAGTGTTGCCGTGTGCTCGGTAGTCGGTATTAGCTCTGCACTGTGTTTTCACTTTTATGTTTGCTTTTTGTGTAAATGGAATTGTGTTTTATTTTGTGTGCATTTGGTGGAATTGTATTTGTGTGCTTCCCGTGTGCCGAGAATAAACGTGCTTTATTGTTGAACTGTTCTCCCGCTTCGCTTCGTCTTTTCCCCATTGAACCCCCATCTTGCTTCACGTAAAGGGTTGGTAGTGGGCTGAATACGCCCGATAATTAATCGAACCGTCGAGGTCGACGATAACACCGCTCGGTTATTCTGATAGTACGGAACGGGTCGCTTAAGTGGCCCGTGTCCGAAGTCGACCTGCGGCGAGGTGCGATCGCCCGGTCTACCCTCCGCGTGGGTACTTAGGTAGTTCGAATTTGGCGAGCAACCCTATCCCACGCGGGGGCTGATTGGCTCGATCGCGGTGTGACCGAAAGGTCCACCCGTGACTGGTTCCCGGCGTTAGTCCGAGAGGGTCACGACTGGATTGTCCGTCCGGTGGGCGACGTGCCGCGATTCGAGTTACGTGGCCGTCGCACGCCGGCGGGCGCGAAGACCGCAACAATATATATATATATATTTTGATGTCTCAAAACGTTGTGGACGGATTCAGACTAACCTTGGTGGGATGGGTTGCGTAGGTGACAATAATAAGACGATTCGAATTTGGTTCAGATCCAGAACCGACCTATCAATTGGATGCAAAAAATGTGAACTGTTCAGTCTCACAGAGGTATCTGCGTGCTGCTCTAGTTGGGAATGTTTTTTTTTACTCTCATCTGTATGATTGTACCAGCCAAGCAATGTATTACTTTATGGATGTAAATAGTGTACTTGGATTATTTTCGAAGTCTGCAGTTTCCAAACACATTTTCATTAGAATTATGAACTCATTTTTTTTTCATCATCATGGCTATTATTGATCTGCGTCCCATTGATCATGGTATTTTAACTGCTGTGGGTTATACCTCAATTGTTAGCATACCTCATTTAATGTTCCATTCATCCATTCATTGTAATACATTTCTCAATGTGAAAATGAAATCGTCAAATTCACACGGCCACATTGTCTCAGAGACAACAAGCAGTCCTTTAACATTGAGCAATGCAAATATTTGTCAATAATCCTTCAATAATCAAAGAATGAATAGTTGAAAGAGTTATGAGCATCCAGTCGGTTTTTCTAAATTATAAATTTATGTTTACCTTTGGCTGGGTGAACTGAATTTTCAATGAAACCACAAAGTGAAAACACTACAAAATAAATGAACAATTTATGGAGTCATTGAATGAATTATGAAACTAGATATCTGCATTCAAAAAGCAATCGCCGACTGAGAGAAGCTTACCCTTGGTGAACGCCCACGACTTACCTTTGGCCCACGATCCAATGATGGCCATATTTTTTTTTGGAACACCGCATGACCTTGACCTTCAACATATCGGGATTGAGTGTAAACAAAAAATAAGTGTCCCCATCTAAAACCTATCCATAAAAGTCAACATCATGAAAATTGGAGGAAAATTATTCAAGTTAATGATCATAAAGGTGTTTTTGTTAATTCGGTCACAATCCAAAAAAGTAGGTCAAGGACATTAATCAAATATCAGGTGCACAACTTCAGTGTAGGTCCACTATTATGATGCAGGAAACTTCTTGGAAGGCCAAGCAGTCTTTGAGATTCCTCATTGGCAAAATTGGTCGATGACAAAAAAATGCGTCATTTATTTTTTAGATCGCCATTTGAGCTTGACCTTTAATTCGGAGGAGTAACGATGTAAATGAAGCATAAATGTGCCTTGCTCGAGGCTTTACAGAGGGAAATTTCTTACCGATCGGACTAACCTTAATCGAGTTTTGGTGAAAAATGTTAAAATGTTTATAATTAGGACATGACCTTAAAAAGTAGGTCAAGGTAAAAAAAAACAACATTTTTTCAGCCCCAAATATTTTTATTCACATTTTGATGAAAAATTTAATTCTGAAAGTCCTTAGACATTGGCAGAGAAAAAGGGAGAAAAACATAAATAGTGGTTTAGTACTCCTAGGGGTGTAAGAAAATTGTTTAAATGTCTCTAATAAGGTCATGGCCTTAAGTATGTCAAGGTCAAAAAAACTTGTGTCAACCCCACGTACTTTCTATTCACATTATTGATGCAAAATTTCATTCCAAAATCGCAGCTGGCTCCATGATACAGGTCAGAAATTTGGAAATTGGAAGTGCAGGAAGGAAAAAATAAAACTAAGTGGCGTTTTCGTACTCCGAGGGGTCGAAGAAACTCTGGGGCACCATTAAAAATTAGGGGTGCTAATTGGAGAAACAAACCTGACAAAAGCTAAAAGCCTCTCCTTATGCTATAGTCCTATAGGGGGAGGCTTAATAACATTTAACATGAATGTTTTCGAACCACCACAGAAAACAGAATAGAAAAAGAAAGAAAAAAAACTTCATCGCAATGCACAAAGCACAGCGGTCATCATCCCGGTTAAATAATTCAATATTGTGCAGAAATGCTTCACATTGCAATTGCAAACTGTGTGCAGCAAGAAATAATTATTTTTACTGTTGGATATTTCACAACTCGTGGCTGATGGGTATGTAGGATCCTCCACCTACCCACACGTTACCAAGGGAGGATATGACAGGCATCTTGCTGGCTTTTCACCCACGTAGGTTCTAAATCCTATAAAGCATAAATGCTGGAGAATGGCCTCAGGATGCACGGCATCATATATGGCTTGTCAGCTGAAGGTGGGTCACTTGAGATTCTGGCATCAACAGAGTCATTTCTTTTGGCTGTGTTCATATCTTTAAGCATTTCCCAACAAATATCTGTTGCAACATCCACCTGGATCTTTCTGGCTCCTTCAAAAAGTTGTGGACGGATTCGGATGAAATTTGGTGGACAGGTTGAGTGTCTGACAAGGAAGAATTGATTCGATTTTGATGAAGATCCAGATCCGGATCCAACTACTAGAATTTTTTTAAGTGATTCTTCACCATTGAGAGATCGGGCTCAAAATGATATATAGCATGATATCTCAAAAACTTTGGAATGGATTCGGATGAAACTTGGTGGGCAGGTTGGGTGTGACACAAGGACGAATTATTTCGATTTTGGTGAAGATCTGAATCTGGATCTGGATACGAGAATTATTTAATTTCCAAAGTGATTCTTCACCATTGAGAGATCGGGCCAAAAACGATATTGTACTGTTTAGCATATTTCACAAATGTATTAGGATCAGACATTACTTGGGTAACCGTTTCCTGGGTAACTTCAGGCGTTTCCTGGGTAACCTCGCTGGGATTTGATGCCACCTGATATTTTCTCGTGGATCAGACATTACGTGGCAGACGTATGCACTCCACTGAGTGCCCTTCTAGTTTCACATGATTTACGAGCTTACTCATTATTTTCTTCCGTTGAAAATATCATGTGATCTGTAAGGTTTGTGCTTCTGCTTTTGGCGTCATGCAACCTTTGGCTCTAATCCGTATGCATCTGTGGTGAGATACTTGGCTATGTTTTATGTTCTATATGATGAACTATGGAGCTATGTGCATCTGTGGTGAGCAATGTTATATGTGAGCTATATTCTATGTGAGCTATGTTCTATTTGGCTTTATTTTAGGTTCATCTGTGGTGAGCTATGTTCTATGTGGCTTTCTTTAAGGTTCATCTGTGGTGAGCCATGTCAGCTATGTTCTATGTGAGCTATATTCTATGTGAGCTATGTTCTATGTGGCTTTCTTTTAGGTTCATCTGTGTTGAGCTATGTTGATCTGTGGTTTTCATCTGTGAGCTATGTTCATCTTGATAAAAAAACCAATGACGAAAAGTAAAAAAAAAATCAATGAATTGACTTTAAAAAAACTTTTTTTTTTTAATTGTTTTATTGTAAAAAAAAATTGTTGAGCAAATACTCCAATACTTTGCATCTAAAAAAAAGTAAAAACAAAGAAAAAAAAACATTAAAAATATAAACAAAGAAATAAACATTACTTCATTTGGTTTTCTCCAAAAAACATCAAAAAAAATTATATTTTTTTTGCAAATATCATCCATGAGCCGAAACATTGAAAAGCATAACAATAAAAATAGAAATAATTTTTTTGCAAGATTACTTTGTTTCATTTCCGGGTCTCTTGATAAGACCACTGGTGGAAAGTCCAAAAAATATCAGTGAATCGACATTTTTTGAGCAAAATTTTTTATTGAGCAAATACTCGAATACGAGCTGTGACTTTGCATCAGAAACAAAAGAAAGAAAACATTTTAAATATCTACTTATAAAAGGGTGTGTGTGTGCGCGTGTGTGTGTGTGTGTGTGTGTGTTTGTATGTTGTTCACAAAGCATAACATATTCTCTCTGATTACTCCCCTACCCCCCCTCTCTCTTTGTCTCTCTCTCTCTCTCTCTCTCTCTCTCTCTCTCTCTCTCTCTCTCTCTCTCTCTCTCTCTCTCTCTCTCTCTCTCTCTCTCTCTCTCTGTGTGTGTGTGTGTGTGTGTGTGTGTGTGTGTGTGTGTGTGTGTGTGTGTGTGTGTGTGTGTGTGTGTGTGTGTGTGTGTTATCTCTGGATGGTGGTTATATCTGGGCTGAGTTTGTCTCCAGATGTGTCCGGATAGGATTTTACCTCCGGACGTGTCCAGGTGGTGTTTGTCTCCAAACCTGTCCGGGCAGTGTTTTTGTCTGGATGGGAGTGGGTCTCCGGACGTGTATCTCCATATGTGTCGGGACGGTGATGACGTCCAGATGAGGTTTGTCTCCAGATGTGCCCATATGGGAGTTTATCTCCAGATGTGTCCGGATAGGAGTTTGTCTCCAGACGTGTCCGGATGGGAGTTTGTCTCCAGAGGTGTCCGGATGGGAGTTTCTTTCCGGACATGTCTGGATGGGAGTTTGTCTCTGGAAGTGTCCGGATGGGAGTTTATCTCCGCACGTGTCTGGGCGGTGTTTATGTCAGGATAGGAGTTTGTGTCCAGGCAGTGTTTATGTTTGGACGGGAGTTTGTCTTCGAATGTGTCTGAGCGATGTTTGTCTCTGGACAGCTTGGCTCCTGACACATCCAGGCAGTGTTTGTCTCTGGACTCTGTTTATCTCTGGGCATGTCCGGACAGTGTTTGTCATGTGGTGGTATTTATAGTATGACCAGTTGAAAATGCATTTCAGACATTATTTTGTTTCCATTTTAACTGTTGTTGTCTGCAGAATCATTTTGATGAGACATTATGAATTGTAATTGACGCTCCACCACACATTTGCCTTCCCTTGCTTTCACCTCTCACTGCCTTTGCTCCCCTCTCTCCTTCTTTACTCTCCCTCCCTCCTCGTTCTCTCCTCCTTCCTCTCTCTTTCCCCTCCCTCCTCTCTCTCTTTAACCACCCCTCCTCTTTATTCCCCTCTCTATCTCCTCACTCTCCCTCCACCCCTCTCTTTCACCCTTCTCTCTTTTTCCTCCCCACCTCAGTGTTCCCGTCAGCGAAGTGGCGGGTGGTATTTACTCGTAAATATATTTTTAAAAACATTTGAAAAAGCGAGTTCAGTGATATCTCTGATGAAGTGATACGAGATCAGCTCATGGAAAAAAACCCTGACAGCTCGTGTACGTGAACGGTTGCTTTTGGAACCGGAGCTTACACTGCAGAAAGCCCTCGTAATGGCGGAAGCAAAATCGATGACACGCGGCCCGTCAATGTCCTTTCAGGATGTAATATAAATACAATACCAGCACGTAACAACGCAAGGCAATACAGACGTGACTCCATCCACAGGGACACATCAAATGAACCTGCAAACCCAAATTTTTCACAAGCTCATCAGGTACGCCAAGAGAGTACTTGTTATCGTTGTGGATCTGCAATGCATTTCGCCAATTACCCCATATGCCATGCAAAAGATGTAAATGGCGGGCAGTGTGGCAAAAGTGGACATTTTGCTAAAGTATGTCACAGTAAAGACCACAAATACCAAGGATGGGAAGTGACTGTGCCAGATGTGACTGTTTGAAGCATAAACACACAAGCTTCTGAACAAATTAGAGGGAACTTATTTTGTGATGTTCATCTTTGCACATCTGATGGACAGGCATATTCAGCAACACAGGCAAGGCAAGAATGCACTTCTTTCAGAACCAAAATTACACTTGGTGACTTAACTAAAAAAACTGATCACTGTAGTTGGTTGTCTTCACATACAGGTGCGACACATCCATGTTTCTGTTCCTGCTGATTTCTTCATTGTGCCTTCTGGAACACCTCGACTCAGCATGGACTTCTTCACTGCTCTCGGACTGAATATCCTTAATGGATTTGTTTCTCCTGCATCAGTGATAAGTACCTCTGTGCATCAAACATCGGCTTGGCAGACATTTAATCCTAACGTTACTGGAACTCTAGGCTGTGCAAAAGGATTTGTACACAGTGAAGATAAGGCCCAATGTGGTGCCAATCCAGCAGAAGCTTCGCCATTTATCTTTTGCTGTTCGTGATGCTGTCTCGCAGGAAGTGAAAACGCTTGAAGAAGTGGGTATCATCGAGGGAATTGACTCTACCGAATGGGTTTCACCTATTGTCGTTATGCAGAAGAAAGCAGGAGGTATACGACTGTGCGTGGATCTTTGTGAACCAAATAAGGCGATCGTAGTAGACAGTCATCCACTCCCACATATCGAAGAGGAATTCGCAGAACTTCTGGGAGCGAGAATGCTCTCTACTCTTGATCTTCATAGTGCATACCATCTTCTGCCCTTGCATGAGGAAAGCAGAGACCTTACGGCTTTCATAAAACATGAGGGACTCTTCCGTTTTTGCCGTGTTCCTTATGGTCTTGCTTCTGCTCCCAGTGCATTCCGGCGAATGATGTCACAGATCTTAGCTGGCCAGGAGGGTGTCCAGTGTTACCTTGATGAGATAATTGTGCATGCTTCATCTCCTGAGAAACATGAGGAATGTCTTGAAGCTGTTTTGAATCGTATTGATCAAGCAGGCTTAAAACTGCATTATGACAAATGTCATTTCAGGAAGGCTAAACTTTCTTTTTTGGGTCACGTGATCTCAGAAAAGGGCATGAGCCCAAACACCGAACATGTGGTGGCAGGAACACAAGCACCACCCCCAAAGGATGCAGCTACTCTGCGTTCCTTTCTGCGTTCTTTTCTGGGTTACTCCAAATTAATTCCAAATTATGCGACAATCGTGGAGCCACTTCGTGCCTCACTGCACAAGGATGCTGACTTCTCCTGGACCGAGGCTGCATACACTCAATTGGAAAGGGTAAATAAATTGATTGACAACAGCCCTGCACTTGCTTTGTTTGACTCAACTCCGACCACCATTGTGACCACAGACGCGTCTGATTATGGACTTGGAGCAGTGCTCAATCAACTTCAGGAAGACTCTACAGAGGAAACGGTAGCATTTGCCTCACGAACACTCACACAATGTTAATGCAAGTACTCTACAGTAGAGAAGGAAGCACTCGCCTGCGTCTGGGCAACTGAGAAATCATGTACTTACCTGTGGGGTCAGAAATTTATCCTGCGTACAGACCACAGTCCACTGACCACACTACTGTCTTCGAAAGGTCTTGGTTGAGCTGGAATGAGAATTGCACGTTGGTCTGCATGCTTACTGTCGTTTAACGACAAAATTGTGTACAAACCTGGCCATCAAAATGTGACTGTAGACTGTTTATCTCAGTTACCACTCCCCAGGGCAGAGCCTAACCACGAACCGTATGTAGAAATGGTGGCTTTCGTGTCCATTGACAGCGCTGCTGTACCTGTGGAACAATTCAAGGAAACTCACAATAGATGCCCTATTCTGCAGAAGGTGCGAGGATGTGTCTGCAGAGGATGGTCTTGCAATGCGAAGGGCATTGACCCAAATGTACTTCCCGACTTCACATTCGGAATGAACTTGCTGTACAGGAGGATTACTTGATTCAGGGCACTCACCTTGTGATAGTGCCGACAGAACTTCAACCCAAGTTAATCCAGCTTGCCCATGATATGCATCAAAGTATTATAAGGGCTAAACAAAGGCTGCATGACCTCTACTTGTGACCAGGGATGGACTCGCAAGTGGAAGTTGCCATCAAGTCGTGCATTACTTGCCAAATGCATGATATAACAGCTATCACTCGGGTTCCACGTTTGCAGACACTTCCGCTCCCCAATGCTGCTTGGGAAAAGCTTGCCATCGATATAGTGGGACCTCTTGATAATGACCAAATGCACTGTTGCTCTGCCATTGCCTTAATTGATTACTTGGGCAAATGGCCAGAAGTAGCCTTTACGTCTCAAGTAACATCTGCTACAGTTATCAAGTTCCTGACTGCAGTATTCAGTCATGAAGGAAATATGTGGGAACTTATCTCTGACAATGGATTTCAGTTTGTTTCAAATGAGTTTGAAACATTCCTGCAAGAAAGAAACATCAAACACTGCCGTAATTCTATCTATTACCCACAAGCCAACGGGGAGGTAGAACGCCTCAACAGAGTGTTTAAGGACTGTTTACCTTCTGCAAATCTCGAAGGGAAGCCCTGGAAATCATTCATACCTGACTTCTTGCAAACGTATCGACCTACAAGACATGCAACAACTCATCAGACCCCTACTGAACTCCTACATGGACGTACATTGCACACCAAGTTGCACATTGGGGATCGTCAAATCGGCGTACCTTCTGCAAGACTCGAGGATGTGAGACACTGTGTTCAACAGAAACAAGAGAAGTCTAAACGATACACAGACAAGCGCCGGGGAGCGAAACCTTCCACCTTCCAATGTGGTTCTTTCGTGCGAGTTCGGAAACCTGGACTTCACCAGAAAGGACAAAACAAGTTTACCCAACCCCTCAAGATCAGTGAACAGAGAGGTCCTGCTACCTTCAGACTCTCTGATGGGAAAGTGTGGAATGAAATTCAGACCTCAAATGGACTTTTGGCTGGAAGTACGACAGGTTCTGAGGACAATAGGGCACATCGCCCTGTCCAACAAATGCCTCCACAAGTTTTTACCCCAGGTGTTCATCGTGGGACAAGATATTGTCGTGCCCCTGAATGGACCAAGGACTTTGTCATGTGACGTGTTATCTTGCATTACATGCTGACTCAGCCTGGTGTTGGTTTAGTGGTTAGGATGGCGGCTTGGGATCCTAGAGTCCTGAGTTCAAGCCCCGTTGGCTGCTGAATTAAAATACATCAAGAGGTTGACTCAGCCTGTCATCCTTCCAAGGTCGGCAAAATGAGCACCAGGTACTGGTAAGGTGGACACTGCATCAGCGGCATAGCCGCGTCCCAACCAATGATGCAACCAGCAGCCACAGGCTGCACTCGATAGATAGAGAGAGAGACAGACAGACAGACAGACAGACAGACAGACAGACAGACAGAGACATGCTTACTATTTTTTTTAGGGGGGGGGGGGGTCATTACCAGTTGTTATTTTCATGAAAAAAGGAATGTGTGGTATTGGGAGTTACATGAATATTAATGGCTTCATGTTGAACCCAAACTTACGAGGGGGAACCGAGAGTGACATCAGCGGGCTGTCGATTGAGGGCAGCAGGAGACGTCATTAAAAACGGTTGAGCTAAAGATCCTTCGTGTGGGCTGACTTTGCAACACAACAACCAGTCATAATCAAAAAGTTCCCCATTGGTAAACAACCTCAGTACAGAGTCAAGAAGACACAAAATATAATCAAAATATTAATTAAATGGATTTTTATTTCAGGTTCTGCTCACCTTGGTCAGTGGAAAAGAAAAAAGCCCCACGTGGCAAAGAGAAAACGGTGCCCATGACAACAGTTTCACCCCATTATAATTAAAAAAAATTTTGGTGATTTTATTATTGCCAAACCTCAGGAATTTTTCAAGATATATTGAGGTACCCAGCTTATTTGTACGTATGTGTCATGAATGTGTGTAAAATCTGGTCAAAATTAGTCAAAGGTCAAGGTCAATGCCATCCAAAACACTAAAACTCCTATGAGATAGCAATTCGAAAATGTATCAACCAAATTTGCTGTGAGCACATTCCATCATGCAACACACTTGATAGGTCAAATGTTCCAAATTGCCGTTTCCATGGCAGCTATTGTTTATTTGGATTTTGCAAGTTTCGTGCTGTGCCGGACATCTTTCTTGTTTGTGTATTTGTCTGTTTGTTTGTCTTTGAGCAGGATATCTCAAAACGTTATGGACGGATTCGGAAGAAACTTGGTGGACAGGTTGGGTGTGTGACAAGGATGCATTGTTTCAATTTTGATGAAGATCCGAATATCACCATTGAGTGATCGGGTCAAAAATTATATGTGGAACATATCTCAAAACGTTGTGGAAGGATTATGACAAAACTCGGTGGATGATTTGGGTTGGTGACAAGAACAAGCCGATTTAGATTTTGGTTAAGGTCCAATTTCAGAGATGGCCTATCAGGTGGATATAACACGTAAACTGTTCAGCCTGGCAGAGGTATGCGCTCTACCGAGTGCCGTTCTATTTTTATTTCTTAATTTTCATGATTTTAGTTTTACTTGCTCTGTCCACTTCGTTCAGTAAAACATGTGAATATGCAGATGCCTCGTTGCTTACCTTTTGCCGCAGATTGAAACTTCCAGATGGGCAGCCTGTTCTTTGTGAATTATCGTTCTATGAATTGCATGTCCTTCCTTTTGTCACTTAGACACAAAACTATGTGGCATGGCACTTTCTGCTCACTGCCATGGTGATGCCCCAGGGAAATAATGAACGCTGGCTGGACATTAGACTTCTTATTGCCAGGACATTACCTGGGGACATTGAGTGCGAGGAGCAGCAGCAATTCCGCATGCGAGGAATTCCTATATGAGGAGCAAACTTTCTCTTAATGGCTTTGGCCCCATTTTTGACGTGATGACCTCCCTGCCCACCGGTAAGTTGATCTCTCCTGGCTTGGATTATGAAAGCCAAAGATACCCAATGGAAGGATATCTTTCTAACCTCTGGATGCATGATCCACGATCAGCATTTTCCTCTGCTCAGCTTTCTCAAAATGCCGTAGAGCAGAACTCGGCAAGAAACTGCTTCCATTTTTGTGCCCTGACGGTATATTACTTTGCAAATAAATAATTCCGTGTCCCTCAAGCAGGCGAGCTGTCTCGTTGACCTGTAAATATGACACTCAATACGGTGAAGTCTCCACATGGCCGTGCTGCCGATTGTGGATTATTTGGGGTCACCCATTCGATGCGATTAACATGCAATGCGGGGTTTACAAGGACGTACAAGAAACTTAAATGCAGGATGAGGCCTTTTGGACAATCGTGCCTGTGCTTCATCATCCACATATTAGTTTAATCTTTAAATTTCTTTACTTATTTTCACTGGGATGGGAGTTAGGGTTAGGAGATATTTTGTCAAATAAAGTACTGTTGAGAACTCAGTGACACACTGTTCCGGTGCATGCTCCCGCACCTGTCCTCACCTGTCCTGATGGGGTTGGCGGGTGGGGTATCTATGCTTATATGAAAGTATCTGTACTTTATTGAGTGTCATCACCCCCCCTCTCTCTTTCTCTCTCTCCCCCACTTCTACCCCAATCTTTATATCATCTGCAAAATTTGGAAAGCTGACTCTTAACCCCGCTGTCCAAATTGTTGATGTAAATTATGAATAATAATGGTCCCAGTACTGATCCTCGAAGTACCCCGGATTAGTTACATGCTCTCAACCAGCCATCCTCCCCTTCCCAGGCACTCTTTGCTTCCAATCATGAATCCAGTTTGCAATCCAGGTAGCGACCTGACCAACCACCCCACAAGCCCTGTCCTTGGCTAACAGCTTTCCATGGGGTACCTTTTCAAATGCCTTCTGTAAGTCAAGATGTACTACCTTCACTTCACTTCCCTCATCCACCCAATCAGAAACTGATTCATTGAGCCTTATATTTCCAGAGAGCACGTAGAGCTCCACACTTTATGTTTTTTTCTTTCTCATCGAGCTCTACACAGTACTTTATTTGGCAAAATAACTCCTAAAATTGTGAGACGTTGTTAAATAAAACAGGGAATGTCATTTCAGCATCGCGACCATAGTTCCATTGCTTTATTTGAACAGAATGGCGAGTGTGGCACACATGCGAGATCAAATGTAATTGGTGCAGGATGAATTATTGTACCTCTCACTGTTGGTTGGTTTAAGAATCTTTCGTTGTAGTTTTTCATTGTTTAGTTTATCCTGCTCATTCTGGCTTCAAATTTGTGTTGTGGATATTTGCTCAGCGACGTGGCTGTAATACTTGAGAATTATCTGTACGTGAGTACTAAAAGCAACCCTTGAGGATATACCGTGAACATGAACACTTGGTAATACATAACAGTTTTCAACATCCATTGGTTCTGTGTCCGCTCTCCCCCTCCCCCACCCCACAACTAATCACATTGTGTTGTTTAATTTTTTTTAAATTTATTTCACTCTTGGTCCTGTGAGCTATCGTACTTGCTATTTGCTTTCTACGTTTCCTAATTATGCACCTCTTTGCTTTAGGCATTAACAATTACTTTAAAGTGGTGTGTGCTTCCTTTCAAAGGTGTGTGTGTGTGTGTGTGTGTGTGTGTGTGTGTGTGTGTGTGTGTGTGTGTGTGTGTGTGTGTGTGTGTTTGTGTGTGTGTGTCCTCCATAGCTCCAAAACCATGAAACCTAGCTGCCTTAAACTTTGCATGCACACTAAAATAACTCCAAGGGTGTGCATGAATGAAAACTGGGTATTTTAATAAATTTAAACACCCCTTTTGAAGATAATTATTCATGGCTTACCTCCATGAAAGGCTTATCCTTGGTCAACCAAACTTCACCTTGCAGGGGTCTGAGCCGCCATTTTGTTTCGGCCGATTCAAACATGCCTTGCCTTGGAACAGGTCTTAACGGTTTCTGGCAATCGAGCTTCATACCTACGAGTCGCTGTGTACATCGTAAATTGGTGATCATTGATTGATTGCTGATCTTCATACCTACGAGTCGCTGTGTACATCGTAAATTGGTGATCATTGATTGATTGCTGATCTTCATACCTACGAATCGCTGTGTACATTGTAAATTGGTGATCATTAATTAATTGCTGATCTTCATACCTACGAGTCGCTGTGTACATTGTAAATTGGTGATCATTAATTAATTGCTGATCTTCATACCTACGAGTCGCTGTGTACATTGTAAATTGGTGATCATTGATTAATTGCTGATCTTCATACCTACGAGTCGCTGTGGACATCGTAAATTGGTGATCATTGATTGATTGCTGATCTTCATACCTACGAATCGCTGTGTACATTGTAAATTGGTGATCATTGATTAATTGCTGATCTTCATACCTACGAGTCGCTGTGTATATTGTAAATTGGTGATCATTGACTAATTGCTGATCTTCATACCTACTTGTCGCTGTGTACATTGTAAATTGGTGATCATTGATTAATTGCTGATCTTCATACCTACTTGTCGCTGTGTACATTGTAAATTGGTGATCATTGATTAATTGCTGATCTTCATACCTACGAGTCGCTGTGTACATCGTAAATTGGTGATCATTGATTGATTGCTGATCTTCATACCTACGAATCGCTGTGTACATTGTAAATTGGTGATCATTAATTAATTGCTGATCTTCATACCTACTTGTCGCTGTGTACATTGTAAATTGGTGATCATTGATTAATTGCTGATCTTCATACCTACGAGTCGCTGTGTACATCGTAAATTGGTGATCATTGATTAATTGCTGATCTTCATACCTACGAATCGCTGTGTACATTGTAAATTGGTGATCATTAATTAATTGCTGATCTTCATACCTACGAGTCGCTGTGTACATTGTAAATTGGTGATCATTGATTAATTGCTGATCTTCATACCTACGAGTCGCTGTGGACATCGTAAATTGGTGATCATTGATTGATTGCTGATCTTCATACCTACGAATCGCTGTGTACATTGTAAATTGGTGATCATTGATTAATTGCTGATCTTCATACCTACGAGTCGCTGTGTATATTGTAAATTGGTGATCATTGACTAATTGCTGATCTTCATACCTACTTGTCGCTGTGTACATTGTAAATTGGTGATCATTGATTAATTGCTGATCTTCATACCTACTTGTCGCTGTGTACATTGTAAATTGGTGATCATTGATTAATTGCTGATCTTCATACCTACGAGTCGCTGTGTACATCGTAAATTGGTGATCATTGATTGATTGCTGATCTTCATACCTACGAATCGCTGTGTACATTGTAAATTGGTGATCATTAATTAATTGCTGATCTTCATACCTACTTGTCGCTGTGTACATTGTAAATTGGTGATCATTGATTAATTGCTGATCTTCATACCTACGAGTCGCTGTGTACATCGTAAATTGGTGATCATTGATTAATTGCTGATCTTCATACCTACGAATCGCTGTGTACATTGTAAATTGGTGATCATTGATTGATTGCTGATCTTCATACCTACGAGTCGCTGTGGACATCGTAAATTGGTGATCATTGATTAATTGCTGATCTTCATACCTACGAGTCGCTGTGGACATCGTAAATTGGTGATCATTGATTAATTGCTGATCTTCATACCTACGAGTCGCTGTGGACATCGTAAATTGGTGATCATTGATTGATTGCTGATCTTCATACCTACGAATCGCTGTGTACATTGTAAATTGGTGATCATTGATTAATTGCTGAGCTTCATACCTACGAGTCACTGTGTACATTGTAAATTGGTGATCATTGATTGATTGCTGATCTTCATACCTACGAGTCGCTGTGGACATCGTAAATTGGTGATCATTGATTAATTGCTGATCTTCATACCTACGAGTCGCTGTGTACATTGTAAATTGGTGATCATTGATTAATTGCTGATCTTCATACCTACGAGTCACTGTGGACATCGTAAATTGGTGATCATTGATTAATTGCTGATCTTCATACCTACGAGTCGCTGTGTACATTGTAAATTGGTGATCATTGATTGATTGCTGATCTTCATACCTACGAATCGCTGTGTACATTGTAAATTGGTGATCATTGATTAATTGCTGATCTTCATACCTACGAGTCACTGTGTACATTGTAAATTGGTGATCATTGATTGATTGCTGATCTTCATACCTACGAGTCGCTGTGGACATCGTAAATTGGTGATCATTGATTGATTGCTGATCTTCATACCTACGAATCGCTGTGTACATTGTAAATTGGTGATCATTGATTAATTGCTGATCTTCATACCTACGAGTCACTGTGTACATTGTAAATTGGTGATCATTGATTGATTGCTGATCTTCATACCTACGAGTCGCTGTGGACATCGTAAATTGGTGATCATTGATTGATTGCTGATCTTCATACCTACGAATCGCTGTGTACATTGTAAATTTGTGATCATTGATTGATTGCTGATCTTCATACCTACGAGTCGCTGTGGACATCGTAAATTGGTGATCATTGATTGATTGCTGATCTTCATACCTACGAATCGCTGTGTACGTTGTAAGTTGGTGATCATTGATTGATTGCTGATCTTCATACCTATGAGTCGCTGTGTACATCGTAAATTGGTGATCATTGATTAATTGCTGATCTTCATACCGACGAATCGCTGTGTACATTGCGAATCGCTTGCCAAGCCAGCCGTTCCTTATCAACCGATGTTTCTAAGGCATGGCCATACAGTGCTTGCTTGAGTGCTTAAGGCACTTGATGAGCACTCTACAAACTACTTGTTTTGAACCATGTTTTTTATTTTTTTATAAATTACCTCCCTAGCCAGGTTGCATCTATTTCAAAGTATTCAAGAAGTGGGGATTGGCGCGTCGGATCTGCCGAACATTTCAAAAGAAAGCTGAAAATCCATAAAGTCTTTTGAATCACCTGAAAGCTCCTTCATTCATGTGGCATTTGTGGAGCCTCGTGGTGGATTCGGATTAAATTTGGGGGACAGGTTGGGTGTGTTACGAGGACAAATTGGTTCGATTTTGGTGAAGATCCGGATCTGGATCCAGATGCTCGAAGTTTGTAATGTTTTTTAAAGTGAAACTTCACCACTGATTGTGGGATGAAAATGATACACAACAAACCCTTAAATATCGCGGGGTTTATATTCCTGAAAAATGTCACGATAGTTATAACCACGATATGTTCAGTGTTAATTCACGGGTAAAATAATAAAGTGTGTGTGTGTGTGTGTGTGTGTGTGTGTGTGTGTGTGTGTGTGTTGCTCGTTGGAGTAGGAGGATGTGAGTGAGTGAGTGTGTGGGATGAGGGAGGGGGTGGGGTTGGAGTCTGGAGGGAGGGGCAGGGGGAGGGGAAGGGGTGAGGTGGGATTCCAGAGGGAGGTGAAGGGGTCGGGTGTTATTCGGGTGAAGGGGTCGGGAGGGAGGGGGTGAGGATGGAGGGGAAAGGGTGAGGTGGGAGGAGGGTGGGGTAAGGGGTGGGATGGGAGTTTGGAGTGGAGTGGGATGGGAGTTTGGAGGGGGTGGGTGGGATGAGGGAGGGGAAGGGGTGGGAGGAGGTACCAAGTGTTGTGCAGCAACGCCAGCTACATTTGCTCGTCATTAATATTGGAATGTAAATTGGTAGGTGTTGGCTCTGTAGTCAAGGTGAATTGAAAGTGGTACTTGCTGGGTTTAATAATTCTCAAGGCAAGTGTAATTTGTTTTGTGCTGGGTCTTGAGGTTTGAGTTACTTTGTATTTTCGGGGTCTTATTTTAATGGTACTTGTGCATTGGTACGTGTTGTGTCTAACACTTATGGTATAAGTTAATTGGTAAATGTTATGCCAAGCAATGAAGGTATGTGTAAATTAAGTAATGGGTCTATAACCGTCAGAGTGTATAAAATGGTGCGTGTTGGGTCTTCAAGTCAAGGTGTACCTTGATTGGTACCTGTTGGGTCTCTTTGTCAAAGTATATGTAAGTTGGAACCGAGGTGTTGTGTCTAACATTCTGCTCTAAGTCCATTGGTATGTGTTGGGCTTCATTGTAAAAGTGTATGTGAATTGGTCAGTCTTGGGAGCGAGAGTTAATGCATTGGGAAATTGGTAACGATATCAAAAGTGGTAGATGTTGTGCCGAAGAGGCAATGTATATGTAAATCAGTACGTAATGGGTCTGTAATCGTCAAACTGTATGCAAACTGCAAAGTAGTACTTGTTACATCTCATAATCCAGGTGTATGTGCTGACAGGATGGCCAAGATGCACACACACTCACCTCTAAGCTGTCAAGCCTCAGTTTGGATCCCAGCTATAAACGGTCATCCCAGTGTTTCACAGGCAGGGTGATTCATCAATGTGTGTGCCTTCCCTCTGGGAGGGTGACATCATTGGCTGAGGGTGTGGCTGTGCTGCTGATACAATGCCCTCTGTAGGTTCGTGCAGGAATTTGGAATTTGTTCCTGGTGCCAGTTGTAGCTCACCAACTCTTCATGAAGGACACTATGGGATCTTTAATATCCATCCAGTAATGCGTGATGGCAAACGGGACACCAAGTTTAACATTCATCCAAGGGTCGGCACGTACATTGATGAATCGCCCTGCCTGTGAAGCCCCTGGATGACACTTTAAATCTGGGCCAACATTCGAACCCAGGCGAGACAGCTTAGAGGCAAGTGTGCGTACCTCGAGGCCATTCTTCCAGCCCACTATCCCACTGAATCCCCTTCATTTACATCGTTGCCACAATTTTTCCAATATGTGTTCACATTTACCATTGTGTGTATTTGCTTTACTTTTGTTCTTGTTTGTTCTTCCCATCACACTCAGTTTTCCTTGCTGTACATTAACGATTAATAAGCTTCCTCTTTTTTTTTTCATCGGAACTGAAGGAACTACACTTGCAATTTCTTGAGAGTTTTTCACCTCCATTGTGATGTTCCTGTCCAAACATTGACACTGTCTTCAGTGCAATAAATTTAATTAAAACAATTGTGAAAGAGCTGTCTATCTCTCACTTATGCAGTAAAGTGGGAGATGAGAGTTCAAGCCAGTGCTTAGGTTCAGGTACTTGGTGAAGGGAAAGGTAGATGTTACATACACACAGATCCTAGTCATAAATTTGTATTAACATCTTATTTCTCACGTTTTGGCAATTGTTTTTCCATTCCTAATGAACATCATAAATATATGTGGAAAATTACAGCCCCAGACCAGGAATTAAACCCAGGTCCTCTGGCAAAACCGTACCAGTCGTACCAGTGCTCTGCCATCTCTGCCATCTGAGCTATCTGGCCGACCCACCAGCCAAGACACGCAATTCTTCCACATATACAAGTGCCACTCTCTGCCCCCCCCCCCACTGCTTCCGTGGCACTCGCTGCCAACCACAGGAGCAGCCAGGGCCTGCTCTTAAGAGGGTCTTCAAATACCAGAAACAGCAAGAAATGCATTGCTCAGCCAGTGGGTCGCCCAGACAGCTGAGATAGCAGAGCACCGGTATGGTTTGCCAGAGGACCTGGGTGACATTCCTAGCCTGGGCCTGTAAGTTTTCCACACATATTTATGATGTTGGTTTCTGCTGTTCATTTATAATTCCTAATTAAGTGTTTATTTCCATTAATTGTTGATTCAGGTATTTGAGAAGCCACCACATTATTTTAAGCACCTCAAATTTTTACAAAAATAAAAAAATTGTATTGACATTAATATCTCGAGTACGTGCCCGTAAAAAAATAAAAAATAAAATAAATAAATAAATATTCAAACCGCGAGCAACAAACAACAACCACACAGGCTGTTTCTTCGCTCTCGCGTGCCCGTACATGCGTGGCCCGGAAGTTCGCATATTATTCGCAGTTACGATTATTCGCAATTTAGTTTTAATACCCGATTATTCAATTAGCGCCAACGTATTTTACCTTTTCGCAATGTCGTGACAAGGAAAAACAAAAAGAGAAGAGAAGAGAGAGAAAAAAATTTACTTCCTGATTCGGAGCACACCAGCACTCTGATGTTACCGAAAGGTATGCACCGTCTAATATGAAAACGATCATAACTTGGGGCATTGTGTTTATCTATAAATGCGCATAAGAAATCGAAAAATTATTAGAATACACGGTCATCATTATCCGGAAGCGCGTACGTTGCAACCCGTAATGGGGAACGCGGCTGAGCTTCCCTTCCCCATCGGCCATGCCCACGCAACAACATGTCTTGTCATTGGTTTGGTAAATAAATGGCCATAACTTGGGAAGCACTTGTCCGATTAATATCAAACCTTGAAAAGGCACATCCTCAGGTCCCCAGCAATATATCTGGCAAGTTTCAATTAGATCGGACCAGTGGTTGGCGAGAAATAGCGGTCACAGACACACACACACACACACACACACACGCACACGCACACGCACACGCACACACACACACACACACAGATTGCTGGAATTATAGATAGATATATAATGGTTGCAGTCTCATAATGACCATTAGCTTCACAAGTAATAAGTAGAACAGCACTCAGTAGAGCGCGGAGCTCCACCAGGCTGAACAGTTTACGTTTTGTATCCCACTGATGGGCGACATCTGCATCTGGACCTGAACCAAAATCGAACCGGTGTGTTCTTGTCACCGAACCAGCAATCCACAAAGTTTGGTCATCATCCATCCACAACTTGAGATATCGTGCAATATGTCGTTTTTGGCCTTATCTCTCATTGGTGAAGAATCGCTGAAAATTATAATATCCAGATCCAGATACAGATATTCGCCAAAATCGAATTGATTCGTCATTGTCACACACCCAACCTGTCCACCAAGTTTTATCCGAATTTGTCCGTAACTTTTTGAGATATCCTGATCACAGATAAACAGTGATCTTGTGTCAGGTCTTGATAAACTTGTGTCAGGTCAGGTTCGATCTGTGACCTGCTACAGGTACCATGTAAACCTGTACTAACCTGTTCCATGGTCAGGTTGTCGGCGACTAAACCGTCTCCCCCACCAGGTTTTCTGGTGAGGAGGGTGTTTGGATATGGACACCCAGCAGGATTAAAAACAAAACCTGTCAAAGGGCAGAGGAGCTCCTTGTGAGCCAACGGCCATCCATATCTAGTGCCCAACTGTGTCTGCGGACGTCCTCCTGCAGTTGGGTCACTTCTTATTAGGAGGTTGGTGGCAGGATTTGCACTCCGGCCACCGTAAAACCCTTCATTCCGCAAAACGCAAAAACGCAAAAAAATCTGAAAACCCACTCCGTGGGAGTACCTCCTGTGCAGCTTCCCTTCGCAGGGCAGCTCACCGGATGACGGGATTGGGGCAAAGCCTTCGGGACCCCCAATCTTTGATAGGAGGGAAACCACGGGGTAACATCCCTGGGTCAGATTGCGGGAGAGTGTGTCGGAGTGGTGCTGAGGTGTCGTCCACCAGACGGCGGTCTCCTTGGGTTAACCTGAGGCGGTCCCTTCGGGTGGGTGCCTGGAATGTCCTATCCCTAAGAGAGGATGATCACCTGTCTCTGTTATCATCTGAGCTCAAGCGTTTGGACATCGGGATTGCAGCTCTCTCTGAGGTTCGGAGACCGGATTGCGGCGAGATAATGGTGGGTGGTTACACCTACTATTGGTCTGGTCGCTCTGATGGTTACCATACCCAAGGAGTTGCTGTAGCTGTGTCCAATAAGCT
>NC_140969.1:55330489-55515489 GCF_056783735.1 Eptatretus burgeri
GGACTTAGAGTCACATGGGTCAAAACAGAAGATTAGTCGTTCTTGGTGGAACTTTTAGCCATCTTTCAACTTTCCTTTAGGTAGGAAGCATTGGGATTTGTGATAGCCCACCATCAACTTCACTCTATTTTCATTTCTTCTTTATTTCCACGTAAATTTTTGTTGGCTTTCTGCCAAGACACAACCCCAATGCAATGACCATTTTTGTATTTCCATAAAATTATATCTGCCGTGTGAATATTAATTATATCAGCCCTCATTTCACGAGGCAATTGCAGTTGTTCTTGCTGACAGCTGTAAAGTGTCGATGGGACGGTACATGGAGGAATATTGAAACAGCTGCTATTTGCTCAAATAGCTTGTGGGGAAGCTGTCCGTTTGAGTCAATTGCCTTGCTATCACTATGCAGGATGTATTCTTGTAGTGATGAGCTAAAAGCTGGCCTGGACATGTTTCTGTGCCCTCAAAATGCAGGTCGGAGGAATGAGCAGCAGTTTGAAGGCATGTCCTGCCAGCAGGATGGCTTGGTATACTTCTGGTTTGAAATGCTCATGCTGTCTTTTTAATCCAGCTTGCGAGTCATGTTGCGATTTTGCAGAAACTCAGTGTTGCCTTAGCCACGGGGCGTTTGGCTCTCGGCTGCCGTGCTGCAGTCTGTGGCATATTACATATGTGTATTGACCAAACAGTTGTAACTCGAGCAAATTACACACATACGTTGTATTTTATTCACCAACTGCATCCGTGTCCACGTGTTATATTTCTCAATATCTCATGGATTATCGTTGTTCTGCAGTATTTTATCCTTTTGTGTCATGTCAGGAACATTGTCTTATGACGTTCACAATGTTGAGCCCTCCGAAACTTCATGAAAATGGGCACCTGTAACTGATGCTTTTGTTGTTGTACTTTGACAGTTAATTACTGATTTACCTCCAACTAATTCTTCCTACTTGTAGGTGTGAATCTTTTTTTTGTTGTTTGTTTTTGTCTCAAACCAATATTCATGAAATCTACTGAAGTGGACCTGCGACCGGGGTTGTGGATCCGCCGTTTGGAGAGGTTCTGGGCTGAAAGGATCGAAACCTCGATGAAAAACGGTGCCCAGCTGAGGATCCGGGCAGTTTGTAAATCAGTAAATTGCTTATAACTTAAGCTTATAACTTCAAATAAAATAGCTTTTGTAAGTACTTACCGTACATAATATATCTGTCTGCGTGTGTATTGTTATGTCTGGCTTCCTTCTTCAGACTACGGTGCAGTATTTGGTCTTTATTAGATCCTCGTGGAGGATCTCTAAGTTTTACTCACGTTGTTGTTCTTGTGGACTTTTTTGTTTCACAGCCTACAGTTTTCATCGAAACTTCCTGAAACTTGCCACGTATATATGTAAAAACACCCTGTGCAGACAGTAACCATCTCCGATTTTGAAAATTCCTCCTAGAAAAAAAAGTTGAAACGTCAAAATATCTCCGCTAATGGAAATCGCCTAAAAATTTATCTCCAAAACTAGGCAAGCTTTTTGAATTATGTTTGTGGGAATCGAACAGGGCATTAGCAGAGATGAATTACCGCACATATGATACATCCCTATGACGTCATATCAATTTTTATGACGTCATTCCTATTTTTTGACATTTTTTGTTTCACAACCCAGAGTTTTCATCGGATCTTCGTGAAACTTGCCATGTATATGCAGAAAGTCCACACACAGGCAGGAACCATCTCTGATTTTGGAAATTCTTCCGAGAAAAAAAGTTGATGTCATAATATCGCCGCGAATGGAAATCGCCTATACCATTATCTCCGAAGCGAGGCAAGCTGTTTGAATTCTGTTTGCAGGAATCAAGCCGGGCATTAGCACAGATAATTTCTCGCAAACCTGATACATCACAATGACATCATATTCGTTTTTATGACGTCATCATGAAGAGGATGAGGATCTTAGCTCATTTGAGCTTGTTTTTTTATTAATACATAGCTTGTTTGTGGCTGAGCCCTCATGCTCTTTGCTGATGATAAAATGAATGCAAATTGGATAAAAGCCTGTACGGTGTAGGTTGGTGCTATTTAAGGGGCCATGAGGCTGATTTTCCCATCTGCCATGAAGTGGATTGATATATACCCACTTGATTGGGGGGAGGGGGTGTTTGAATAATTTAGGGGGTGGGAGTGTAGGGAAATCCCTGATCTTACTCCTTTATAAGCATGTGTGGTCAGGACGAATATAGAGTCAAAGTACGGTAAAATTAAAGACTTGTCTTCCCATTCATGTTCCAATTTGTGTTCAAAATATAACATTCAATTCAAATATGTTGTTCCTCTGTCATAAAATGACTATCATAAACTGAAAAGACAAACAGATGGATGGACGGACATGAACCAATTGCTTAACTCCACTTTTCACTTTGCTTGCACAGGGTAATAAACCAATTGACGAAAAGGGAGTGCTTGAGAATGGGGTCACTTTGGGTGGAAGAGATCATGAGTATTGATTGTGTGTGGGGAGGGGGGGAGAGAGAAAGGGTTACCTGGGTGAGTGGTGAACAGCTGTCTTGAAGCCCAAGAGGGAAGAATTGGATTGACCAGACCAGGGAAGTTGCTTCCACGGGAAAGATAAGTTCCGAACAAATGAGTGGAGGTGAGCAGTGCAGCGAGCCTGGATTTTGTGAGTTTAACGAGAACAGGGTTACTCGCAGCTATTATATTTCTCATAAGAGCCTGTATGAATGACACTTCAAATTATTTGTGTTAAAATCAGTTTGTCCCAATATCTAGTCAGGTCAGGTTCGATCTGTGACCTGCTACAGGTACCATGTAAACCTGTACTAACCTGTTCCATGGTCGGGTTGTCGGCGACTAAACCGTCTCCCCCACCAGGTTTTCTGGTGAGGAGGGTGTTTGGATATGGACACCCAGCAGGATTAAAAACAAAACCTGTCAAAGGGCAGAGGAGCTCCTTGTGAGCCAATGGCCATCCATATCTAGTGCCCAACTGTGTCTGCGGACGTCCTCCTGCAGTTGGGTCACTTCTTATTAGGAGGTTGGTGGCAGGATTTGCACTCCGGCCACCGTAAAACGCTTCATTCCGCAAAACGCAAAAACGCAAAAAAATCTGAAAACCCACTCCGTGAAATACCTCCCTGTGCAGCTTCGCAGGGCAGCTCACCGGATGACAGGATGGGGGCAAAGCCTTCGGGGCCCCCAATCTTTGATAGGAGGGAAACCACGGGGTAACATCCCTGGGTCAGATTGCGGGAGAGTGTGTCGGAGTGGTGCTGAGGTGTCGTCCACCAGACGGCGGTCTCCTTGGGTTAACCTGAGGCGGTCCCTTCGGGTGGGTGCCTGGAATGTCCTATCCCTAAGAGAGGATGATCACCTGTCTGTTATCATCTGAGCTCAAGCGTTTGGACATCGGGATTGCAGCTCTCTCTGAGGTTCGGAGACCGGATTGCGGCGAGATAATGGTGGGTGGTTACACCTACTATTGGTCTGGTCGCTCTGATGGTTACCATACCCAAGGAGTTGCTGTAGCTGTGTCCAATAAGCTGACCCCAATGATAATTGAGGTAACACCGGTCAACGAGCATATTATGAGATTAAGGATTCGTCACTCCTTAGGTGTCATTTCCCTGGTCTCTATTTATGCTCCGACTGAGGCGAGTGATCTCACCGTGAAGGACACATTCTACGCCACACTCGAGTCTGTGGTTGATCAGTGCCCCAGACGAGATACACTTCTAGTCTTGGGGGATTTCAATGCATTGACTGGAACTGATAGGGATGGTTATGAGATGTGTGTTGGTCCCCATGGGTCAGGAACTATGAACCAGAATAGCACTAAGTTCCTTGACTTTGCAAGAAGTCATGGACTTAGGGTGGCTGGTTCATGGTTTCAGCGCCCACAAGCTCATCGCTGGACTTGGTATTCCAACACTGGCGGTGTGGCAAAGGAGATTGACCATGTCCTCATTGACGGTCGTTGGAGGATGATCCAGAACTGCAGGGTCCACCGGAGTGCTCAGTTCCTCAATACTGACAACAGGCTTGTTGTAGCAACTCTAAAGCTGCACCTTAAATCCTGGAGAATGGTACCATCCCAGCCTAGGCTGGATGTTGCCAAGCTCAGGGATGAGAGAGTAGCTGAGGAGTTTGCGAACAGGCTGAGTGGACACTTGGGGGGTCTGGGTGCTTTGGGGGGTCCTGAAGAGTTGTGGAGCACCTTGAAGACCACCGTCCTAGATGTTGCCGGTGGATGCCTTGGAGTTCACCGCAGGGCAAATAAGAATTTTGTCTCTCAAGGGACACTGGATACCATTGACCAGAGTCGCAGGGCCAGGCTGAATGGCAGAGCTGAGCTGTTCAGGGAGCTGAGGCGTAAAACTGTACGTGCACTGAGGGTGGACAAGGAGGCCTATGTGCGAGGAATCTGTGAGGGGGTAGAGCATCACCTGTGGACAGGTGATTCTCGTCCCGCTTACAGGGGAATTCGCGCATTACGTTCATCCAAGCCCATCCCTCGGAGCACTGCAGTTCGAGCAGAGAGTGGTAGGCTCTTGACAGAGGAGTCTGAAGTGAAGCCCGCTGGGCTGGTTACTTTGAGCGGTTGTACCAGGCTGATCCCCAGCTGTCGAGTTGGACGTCAAGGGTGTTACAATCCCTGTTGCTGACCCTCGAATCAACTGTGGTCCACCATCGCTTGTGGAAACACGGGCTGCGGTGAACCAGTTGAAACGGGGCAAAGCTCCAGGGATCTGTGGCATCCATGCTGAACTTCTCAAGGCTGGTGGAAATGCTGCACTCGTGTCGTTGCATGCAGTTTTGTGCTCTGCCTGGAACACAGGCATCATCCCAACTGACTGGAAGAGGGGCCTTGTTGTCCCTCTCTGGAAAGGGAAGGGTGATCGCCAAGACTGCAACAACTACCGAGGGGTGACGCTGCTCTCAGTGCCGGGCAAGGTCTTTGCTCAGATAATTCTCGATAGGGTTCGCCACCATCTGCTTGAGCACCAGCGTCCAGAGCAGTCAGGCTTTACACCAAAGAGGTCAACGATTGACCATATCCTTGCACTTCGTGTCCTCACCGAACGCAGACGAGAGTTTTGGCAGGGGCTGCTTGCAGCCTATGTTGATCTCTGTAAAGCGTTCGATTCAGTGAATCGGGATGTCCTCTGGAGGATTCTTGGTCTTCGTGGGGTGCCACCGAAACTGATCGATCTGATGTCTGAACTCTACTCTGGTACTGAGAGTGCTGTGAAGTGTGGTGGTACCATCTCTGACTTATTTCCAGTTGTTACTGGAGTTCGTCAGGGATGTGTACTTGCCCCCACACTTTTCAGCACTTGTATGGACTGGATTTAGGGAGGATGTCGGAGAGATCAAGTTGCGGTGCGTCATTTGGGAATGTCAAGATCTCGGACCTTGACTTTGCAGATGATGCAGTCATCTTTGCGGAGACTTTAGACATCCTCTTGGGGGCCCTCGAGGTGCTGAATGAGGAGTCGGAGCCGTTGGGATTACGGATTTCTTGGGTCCAAACTAAGATCCAGGCTTTCGGTGACATCTTGGATGCTGCTGTCCTGTCTGTGTCTGTTTGTGGTGAGGATGTTGAGGTCGTGGATAGATTCACTTACCTTGGCAGTGATATTCATGTCTCCGCAGGTTGTGAGCCGGAGGTCAATAGACGTCTGGGTCGGGCCTGGGGAGTCATGGATTCACTGGATCATGGGGTGTGGCGCTGCCGGTACCTGTGCGGGAGGACGAAAGTCCGAGTCTTCAGGTCCTTGGTACTTCCAGTCTTGCTCTATGGGTGCGAGACTTGGACTTTGACCAAGGATCTGAGACGGAGACTTAATTCCTTTGGTACCAGGTCTCTTCGAAGAATCCTTGGCTATCTCTGGTCGGATTTTGTGTCCAACGAGCGGTTGCTGAGAGAGACTCGGATGAGATTTGTTACCTGCATAGTCCGTGAGCATCAGCTGCGGCTGTATGGACATGTGGCTCATTTTCCTGACACTGATCCTGCTCACCAGATTCTCTCAGTGAGGGAGTCTCATGAGTGGAGGAGGCCAGTGGGTCGACCACGTGCCTCATGGTTGCAGCAGGTTGACCATCATCTCAAGTAGATGGGGATGGGCCTGGCATCTGCCTGGGGGATGGCCAGACGGAGGCCCCTGGAGCACCGGCGGAAAGTGGACGCAGCGACGCGCTGTTCTGGCACATGCTCCCATACCTGACCTGACCTGACCCAATATCTGTCCTTCACACATGATGCATTGTGAGATGTTTTTTTCCATTGTCGTATTTAATCTCTCAATATGAAAAATTAAATGCTACAATTAGCCTTTGATAAAAACAAAACAAAATGAGTGAATTATTTACTATTTATTTTTTATTTATTTTTGTGAATGAAAGTGTTCAAATTATAAAGAAAAGCTTTATGAAGAGTCAAATGACCACAGTGTCTCTGATACATGTGTCAGTGTTATGGCAACCAAACAATACCCACAGGATTAAATGTGATATATATATATATATATATATATATATATATATATATATATATATATATATATATATATATATATATATATATATATATATATATATATATATATATCACATTTAAAGCAACTGTGCATTCACAATAATTTGTTGCTGGTCTTGTGTTTGAGGGTTGAATTTGAATGGAAAGACTTTTCACAAGTCGCCACTGTAGGGCTTACTCACCATTTTGATCCCACATCTCTCTGGGCATGATGTCTCGGTTATAAGAGATGTCCCAAAGAGCGAATGCCAGAATGCGTTTTCTTCTATTTCCGTCACTTTTATGAACACCGATGCTTCCAAAAGATTATTTGGCCCGTGACATCAATGAATGCTTCCTTGTTGCACAGCGTAATTCCAAAGATCTCACCCTTTGCCACAGCCACTCGCATCCATTGGGCCTTGTTGTTAACAAATACATCTTGGACTGGGATTCAACTCTGAATTCAATCCCCTGATTATATTAATAATGAGGCATGGTTGTCCCACTGATGCAGTTCCCCTGCACATTCAGGCAGGACTTTGATAATTTGGCCAGGGTTCTGGTGCTAACTGACCTACTCTTTGCAAAAAAAACACCATGGAATCTTTAACATCAACCAACTATTGCTTGAAGATGGGATACCCATTTAACGCCAATCCGAGGGATAGCACACACACACAATGATGCATCACCTTGTTTGAGAAACACCAGGATGACAGTTTATAGCTGGGCCAAGATTCACACCCAGGTGAGACAGCTCAGCCGTGAGTACACGTATCTCTCAGCGATCCCGCCAGCCTGTTGGGCTTTGTTACATATGCAGTCCCGCGAGTGCTTCTGCAAATGGCTTACCAGTCCGGAATTATGATTAACTTTTCTCTGTCTCTATGTGTCCACTGTAATTAGATTTAACCCACCGTAATGCAAAGAATTATATAACAGCACAAGCATCAAATTGTGTGGCTTTTTCCCCTCTCCTTTGCCAAAATTAATTTTGCTGTCACATGTAAATATGGCTAACCTCTCAACGCAACGGACCGATTAATTCACTTAAATTGGTCGTTTTTTTCGCAAAAAAAAAGAAAAAAAAAACGAAGCATTTTGGATCACCACGGGATTAAGTGAGTATGAAATTTTATAAATGGCACAATGTTCGTAACAATTACAGTTGCTTTTGTTAAATATAAAGAGACTTTGATTTTGATAAATATAAACATGCAAGACAGTAGCACTACTCCGTATTCCTAAAGGTTAGCCAGAAGCAATTGTGGGCATGTGACTTTGTTTTAGCTTCAGAAATGTCGTGATGGTCGATTTATCCTTTTTTCATTGAGCTCTGTTTATTCATGCCTTTTGCATGTTTCATCGCCTGCCATTAAATTGCACTTACTGCTGTGAATCAGAACAATGTTTGCTTAGAGACCAAACATAAACAGTATTCGGAACCACAGACCAAGACAACAAAACACAGTCTTTGATGTCTGTTTGTTGTTTTTTCCTTTTTCTTCTCTCTTTTGAATTTTTTTCCAATTGTCCTGTTGATGTCCAAAAACTGTGTAATGCTTGCATGACATTACATCACTCCAAAAATAATGATACTGCAGTAACCAGAGCGTGTGTGTGTGTGTGTGTGTGTGTGTGTGTGTGTGTGTGTGTGTGTGTGTGTGTGTGTGTGTGTGTGTGTGTGTGTGTGTGTGTGTGTGTGTGTGTGTGTGTGTGTGTGTGTGCTTGTTTATTACTCATTTGGAAGAGTAGATCTCGTTACTTTTTTTGGTTGTCTGCACCTTTTTCTTTGAAAAAAATATATACATACACACTTAGCCCTTGTCGTCAGAGAAGGCTGCAGAGAGCTAAACTAAAGGTAATCCCTTTGCTGTGATTTCAAACTCTACCTGAAGTCCTCCACAGCTGCAGACGTTTGAAAGTAGTACGTGCGTGAGAGCCCCAATCAGTGCCTAAGCCGGCTTCATCACTTATTAATGAGTCATCGCTGACAACGTACTGCAGATAGAAACGCTCACCACCAAGGCTGTCAAACGTGTGCCACATGCAATGTTGATGGCAATCAACAGAAAATATTAAAAGCTCAATCACATCTGTCACCTGTCACTGGTAATCTCACCTGTAAAAGGGTTTACCTTGTGTAGCTTTTATTGGTTGTTTTATCCAGCCTTCTTTGACTAAAAGGGCTGAGTGTTGATTCATGCTCTAGTCTTAATCACAGCTGGAGATGATTGATTAGGTCAGAGAATATATGGTCATTGGCTGTTCCTTCCAAGTATTGGTGAGAGAAGTGATTGGGCTTTTCAGATATATATATATATATATATATATATATATATATATATATATATATATATATATATATATATATATATATATATATATATATATATATGGAAGTTGTTGAAAAAAAAACATCCATGAGAAGAGGTTGGCGCCAGCTCGACGCCTCCCCTTCCAGGGCTGAAAGGTCCTGGTCCATTGTCCTCCCCTCTCTCCCTCTCCTCCACACCCCAAAAGTTTGCCTGAGCAGTGATAGTTGACAAACTCCAGACCACCGGAGTGGATGTCTGTAGCCCTTTGGGACTGCGAAACCATTCATTGGTTTACATGCGTCCTCCTGCAAGGAATGCCAACCCAGTGTCCAGACCCAGTTCACCAGGCCTGTCACCAGCGCGGTGGGCAAGACCATCTGCCTGTAGAGTTGTGGGCCATGGTGCCCACTGAAATTTCTGGCCCAGTGGTGTGAGGCATGCAAAGACACAGCGGTTAACCACATATGGCTAGGCCAACCCAGGTCAGGAGTCTGAGGTTGTCAGCGGAATACCCATCATCAACCCCAACTTACTCCCCTGAGAGGGCCATCCTGGGTGCAGTGGATCTCAGGCACCATGGAGATAATCTGAGGGAGGGGAGTAGTACCTGTGTCAGTGGGGTTACCCCTTCTGGGACAATAGTGGTAGAACCACGTGTCCTATAGGAGGGATGCATACCATGGGGCATTCACTGATTTCAGTAGAACACCCTATGCAGGGCGTGCTGTGACTCGAGACACCTCATAAGTCACGCTCAATCTCAGCCAGTCTGAGGTTCCATAGCTCAGCCGGACTCAATAACTCAGTGTGCTGTCACTGTAAGTGATAAGTTCCTTGGGTTCAAGTCCTGGGTTGAGTCAGAACATTTTTTTCATGCTGGCCCCACACAGGAATTTATTCCTATCTATCTATAATTCCAGCAGTGTGTGTGCGTGTGCGTGTGCGTGTGCGTGTGCGTGTGCGTGTGCGTGTGCGTGTGAGTGAGACTGCTGTTTCTCGACAACCACTGCTCCGATCTAATTGAAACTTGCCAGGTATATTGCTGGGGACCTGAGGATGTGCCTTTTCAAGGTTTGATATTAATCGGACAAGTGCTTCCCATGTTATGGCCATTTATTTACCAAACCAATAGGAGGACGCGTTGTTGCGTGGGCGTGGCCAATGGGGAAGGGAAGCTCAGCCACGTTCCCCATAATGGGTTACAACGTACGGGCTTCCGGAGAGTGATGACTTCGTGTATTCTAATAATTTCTCGATTTCTTATGCGCATTTATAGATAAACACAATGGCCCAAGTTATGATCGTTTTCATATTAGACGGTGTATAAATTTCGGTAACATCAGAGTGCTGGTGTGCTCCGAACCAGGAAGTAAATTTTTTCTCTCTCTTCTCTTCTCTTTTTGTTTTTCCTTGCCACGACGTTGCGAAAAAGTAAAATACGATGGCACTAATTGAATAATTGGGTATTAAAAATAAATTGCGAATAATCGTAACTGCGAATAATATCGAACTTCCGGGTCACGCATATACGGGCACGTGAGAGCGAAGAAACGGCCTGTGTGGTTTATTTATTTATTTATTATTATTATTATTATTATTTTTTTTTTTTTTTACGGGCGCAAACTAGTTTATTTAATTTCTCTAATAGGTTTATCTCCAGTCACCTACACCTGGACATACACCGACACACATACACAGGGTTTGCTTTGCAGGCCCATAAGACATCGGCCATGATAAAGCTTGCAGTGTTAGTGTGAGAAATTTCTGAGAATATCCTAGAAACTCAAAGGCTCAGTGGTCTGTCACCACTTAAGTGATGAGGTCCTTGGGTTTGGGATCTGGGTGGAGGGAGATTTTTTTCACACCAGCCCTATGCAGTAATTTATTCCTGTTTATTAAATTTCTGTATAAAAAATATATTGTTACGGTTCTCGGAACCGTATGCATACAACATACAGGTGTCCCAAGTCAGTTATTCCATTAATATACGTGCAGATAGATCCCTTCCTTGTGTGTAGTGGGAGGACACGGGGGTGCATTGCGATGGACTTTTAGTTCGGTTAATAAATCATTATCTTCCCTTTTATTTTATTTCCCCTTTTATTTGATCCACGGTACCTTCATCTCGCTTGCTACTCTCGTTTCGCTTACCACAGCGTACCAGCAACTACCCACTGGATCCCAAAGACTCGTTTTCAGAGTCAGAATCCTGACGTTCGCTGTGGCAGTTCCATCTCGGCATCTACCTTCCCAAACCCAGACATGCGTGATGTAGGCGGGCCTTACCAGGGTCTGGCCAAAACCCCGCCCAGAAAGGCGGACCACATGAAGGCCCGGTCCAACGGGGATGGACAATGACGTCGGCTTCGCTATGGCTCCACCCTGAACTCTTTGATCTATAAAGGATGGGACAATCCTCAGAATAGGGTTGGATGCGAGGAAAGAGGGTGGAGAGTTCAATGCGAGGGAAGGTTTAGTTGAATCAGAAGGTTGTCGTTAGATTTGAAAGGTCACGGTTGGTTTTGAAAGGGAGAAGTCAGAGTTGGTGGATGCGAAGGACCTCGACCAAGCCTCTGGTCCTGCTACTGCTGATCTCCCGCCTTGGACTCCGCTCTTCTCCACTCGAGCTCCTTCACGGACACGATCTCCACACGTACAGTTGTGGCCGAACAACTCAACCAGTGTCGGGTACCGCACCACGGAGCATCCCTTCCCCCGAAACGCTCAGGTACAAAAAACTGTGACCTCAACTCCCTCCCTTCCTGGCTGCAAAAGGTCCCCTTTTCTTTTCATTGGGTTTATTTTGTCTGAGTGTGTCTGAGAGTGTGGTGCCTGTCCATTCGATAAGCCTGTTTAAGACCTTTATTGTTGTAATTGTTACTTTTATTAGTCTCGCGTTAAGTCTGCTCCGTGTCTGCTTTTATAAGTTGCTTGCATCATTGTTGCACCACACCTCTCTGTCATCTTCCCCTTTGTAACACACCCAATAAACCTTTTTCCTGTGCCACATGCCTTTCCTCGCTTTATTGTAAATAAATAATTGTAGAAATATTCCCAGCTCGTTTTTGTCTTTTCCTCCATTGGTCCAGCATGGTTCGAATCTGAGTTTAGCCGGGTCTTTATTCCCGATAATCCATTCCTTCTCGCCGGTACGTCCTTGGCAGTGCCGCGCGACTGCATCCGATCCGGAAAGGTATTTGGTAGTTGGTAGAGTGATCCGGTTAGGGCAAGGCGTACCGAGAGTGTGGTTCCCCGGTCGTCGAAACTGCGTGGTTAATTAGGTAACTTGATTCTGGACAGGAGGACCCGACGCCACGCGGTTGAGATATTGGCGTCCACGGTCGGTTAAGCGACTCGCCGCGTCACGGAATTATCCGTGAGTGACGGCCTACAATTCCGGGGAGTCTGGTGGGAATCGACATAACTTCCCCCACCTATTGGTGGTTCTCCACCAGACCCCTGGCCCACAACAAGATATATATATATATATATATATATATATATATATATATATATATATATATATATATATATATATATATATATATATATATATATATCTATATCTATATATATATATATATATGTAAAACCATTGTAGTTGTTAGTTAACTCTACATACAATTAATTGTTTCCAGAAAATCCCCATAAAAACTCAATAGCATTACCAGAGTTGGGACAGCAAGTCATCAAGACGTAAGCAAACACATTCCTGTTGTTGTTGTTCCAAAGTTTAACATCACATTTTGATGTACATTGAGTGTTTGTTTCTTGGTCCAAAATTCTCATGAAGGTTTAGCTCTTTATCATGGGATTTAAAAACACTTGCCGTCTTCAAAAAATTCATGTTGTTCAGCTTCGAGGTTTTCACCTTTTACTTATCCTGATAGGTAAGACTATGACATCTCGGTCGCAGTGATGGGTTTGTGAACTTTGCTTTGGAAAACAAAATATGCTGGAAGATTTGATTTTGTTTTTTCTTTATTTTTGGTCATCATGCCAGGATGTTCCTCAACTAAAGGAATAAACAGATTAACACATTAATGCTTAACAATGAGGATGATTGTTGTCTTCTCGGTGGACAGTGGAGGTGAAAGGACCGATGGCCATTCGGAATTATCTGTAACTTCTGTAAACGAATAGAATAAGAGCACAACGATGTAGAATTTTGTGACAGTACTGGCACATAAAATACCCTCTCCTTTTGAAAAAATATCAATGGATCGCAGATACCAACCAGGAAATGTTAGCAGATGGGCCAGCCATACTTGTATCTCTGCCAAAGAATAGCATACTCATTGATGCAACACCCTGCTTGTAAAACATTCAAGAATGAACCGCAGACTAGACAGCTCAACAGCGAATCATCTGTCTCTGAACTATCCAACGAGTCATTACAAGAGTGATAGTGTTTCAGTTTATCAGGTAAATGAATCCGTACCAAGGACAGGGAATATACAAGATTACTACTATGACTACTCATCCGGTGTTGGCTAAGCGGTTGGAGTGGTGGCTTGGGATCCTGCGATCCTGAGTTTGAGCCCCGTTTTCCACTGAATTAACACCAGGGGTTGACTCAGCCTGTCATCCTTCCAAGGTCGGCGAAATGAGCACCAGTTTACTGGTAAAGGAGGCACTGCATCAGTGGCAAAGCCGTGCCCCTAACCAATGATGCAACCAGCAGCCAAAAAGGCAGCACACGATGGGAACTACTATGACTACAATTTCTTTGATGGCCTCAATAATCTGTCCTTTGTTGTGGGGTTGGCTGGTAAACTTTTTGGCCCATGTCAAAAAATGAACCTGCTGGCCAGAGCTGACATGTGACTGAAGGTGATTTGGGCAGCAATTTTTATTTTGTTCAGGGTGCTGGCAATAACTCACCTTTTTCTTTGTGAAAGACACTGTGAGTTTGAGTCCCCCAGCTATTGCTACTATATGGTATACCCAGCTTAATCCTCAGAGGATAGTGCACTATGTGATGGAACAACCTGCCTGCAAAGAACCTACTGTCTCAAAGGTGAGTGCGCATGCCTCTGTGCTATCCTGCCAGCCCAATTTTTATATATATATATATATATATATATATATATATATATATATATATATATATATATATATATATATATATATATATATATATATATATATATATATATATATATATATATATATATATTGTTGAAGCTCGTGAAAAGGCGAGAACACCAAATGTATCAGGACGTAACAGAACAAAAGGAATAGTGGAAAGAGGGAAGAAACACCAAATGTTTCGAGTTGAAGGACAAATTCTAAGCTATTGAAGGACAAATGATAAGTTAGTTATTGATTATAATCGAAGCAATTGAATGTGTTCACAATGGGTTTCCACCTGATGTAATGGAAATCATGAAATTGTACTGCTTAGGTGGATCAGTTCTGTGGTTTGTTCCAAATGTACAAAGATTTGTATAAGGAAGTCTGATGCAGGAGTAGGTAATCTGACCCATCGCTCCCACTCATTTCCACCAATATCCATGTACCCCGTGTCCTCGATACTTCCAGGTTCCTATCCATTCTCAGTTTAAACCCTTCCACCATTTCAGTTGCCAACACTGCTTTAGGGAGTCCATTCCATGCATTAACTACTCTCTGAGTCAAAGATCTCTGCCTTACTGTGTCATCCCCAATTCTACTCTTTTTCACCCTCAGGCTATGACCCCTGGTCCTATCGCTGTCTATTCTGCTGAATAATTGTTCTGCAGTATTCCCTCTATACCCTTCATTATCTTACACAGCTTTATCTGATCCCCTTGCAATTGTTTCTTTTGTAATGAAGGAAGTCCAGGTGAGGTCTCACTAAATTCCTGCACAGCATCAACACGACCTCTTTAGATTTATAAGTTATCCCTCCACAAATCAAACTTGTAACCCTATTCATTTTACATGTGGCTGCCTGGCACTGTGCTGTCTGTTTACCTCCCGCATTCTTGTATTATCATGTGATATTGTAATGTCCTGCGTTTTAGGCCATTTCATCTCACTGAGAAATGAGAAAACGTGTGCGTGCACACGTGCGTGCGTGCGTGCGTACGTGTGTGTTATTCAATTTTCTCGACAACTGTTCATCCGATCTACTTCAAACTTGGCGGGTGTATTGCTGGGGACCCGAGGAAGTGCAGTGTCAAAAAAAATAAAGTAAAAAATAAAATAACATTTTTAGCCCTAAAATATTTTGAAAATGTTAACGCTCACGTTTGAATCGCGTGGTTACTAAAATTTTACTTATTCCAAAAATACAGTTTTCCTCTTTATTCTGTATTTTTTCTGTATTCTCTACTGTATTCTGACAAAACTGTTCTGATTCAAACTTGCTGATTCAAACATTTCTGAAGATAACCATGCTAAGCGGGAGCGAATACGCGAGGCTATACGCCGTGCAAGTGCAACAGAGTCAGACGAAGCACGAGATGCACGCCTGGCATGCGATGCTGCGCACAAGGCAAGGCGCCGTGCAGCTGAATCAGACGCAACACGAGATACTCGCCTGGAAAGCAACACTGTGCACAATCCTAACATGAGGGCAGAGGAGACCCCTCAGGATTCCAATGGGCCGACCACGTGCCTTGTGGTTGCAGCAGGTTGATCGGCATCTCAAGGAGATGGGAATGGGCCAGGCATCTGCCTGTGGGATGGCCAGACTGAGGCCCTTGGAGTACCGGCGGAAAGTGGACGCAGCGACGCGCAGCTCTGGCGCATGCTCCCATACCTGACCTGACCTGACCTGACCTGAGACCCCTCAGTAGCGAGAAGACCGGCAGGCAAGGGATGCCCTACGCTGTTAGGATGTGCACCATGCGTGACTGAAGCAGGTGCGCCGTGACAATCACAACCTTGCTCAGTATGAAGATACTGATTTCTTCCAAGAGGAACTTCATGGTGATTCCAGGCAGACACTGAGCAAGACCTCACTGTTTCAATGTCCTAATTGCTTACATTGTGGTACCTTTGTAAGGAAAGAGGAGAGGAAAGGATTCTGCTGCAACTACGGTAAGATTGATCTGAAGTATGTCCCCACAAATCCCAAGCCTGGCTCAATCCCACCACAGCCTCCATATGTTATTAAGCACCTTTTCCTTAATCAGGACTTTGGTAAGCAGGCAAAACAGTATAACAATGCACTGGCAATGGAAAGTATCGGTGTTCTTGGGATAAATATGCCTGGCTTCAATCCTGGGGTGTGCGTACAAGGTAAGGTTTATCATTACATTGCTGGTCCTCTTCCTGAGCAGGATTGTACCCCATGCTTTGCACAGATCTACTTCCACGATCCTGCCCATGAGCTGGGCATACCGTTGCGCCCACAGCTCGAACAGCAGTCTGAATGAAGGTTTTTTTTTTTTTTTTTTTTTTTTTTTTTTGCTGAGAGCACAAGAGGCCATTCACGAGTGCAACCTGTACGTGCAGCAGTTCACATCAGCCATTGAGTATGTGGCTCATAATGATAGCGCCAATGAACTCAAAATTGTCCTCACAGCTCGCACGTGGCGCCAAGACCTTCATCGTGGAACCGTCAACCTTCCATCACTAGATAGCGATGTGGCTGTCATTGCTCCAGGAGCAACGACAACAGAGCAGTTTGGAAAGCTTGCTGTACTCTTCACCTCAGAGGAGGAAGACTTCAGACAATAGATGCCATGCATCCAGCATGTGACCCATTATCATATGTACTTCTGCTGCCTTGCGGTTCCCAGGGGTACCACACTGAGCTGCCAGGAATCACACCAACATCCTTCTACCGCTACCATCTTCAAGTGCGCGACACTGCTCATCACTTTAATCTACTGCTCCGTGGTGAGAAACTGACACAGCAGTACGTATGTGACATGGTGGCAAAAATTGAGTCACACCGCCTCAAGTGGACCCGCCACAACCAGAAGTCAATCAAGGCTGAAAAGTACACGGTCATTGTGGATGCCCTGAACAGTGACGCTGAGGTGATACCTGGATGCCTCACCATCTTGTCGCTGTCAATTTATGGATCGCCATGCTAGTATGCCAAAGAATTCCAGGATGCAATGGCCTTGGGCCGAGTCAAGGGAAAACCCGACTTCTTCCTGACCTTCACCTGCAACCCCAAGTGGCCGGAAATCACAGGATCACTTTTTGATGGTCAGCCAGCCAATCAGAGACCTGAAATCATCGCTCAAGTGTTCCACATGAAGGGGGGAATCACTCCTCAAAGACCTCCTTAAGCATGACATCTTGGGGGCATGTGGACGCCAATGTGATGGTGAAGGAAACGCAAAAGCGCCATCTTCCACATATACACATGCTCCTGAACATGGTACCTCGCTAAAAACCCAGGACCTCAGCAGATGTCGATCGTGTGGTCTCTGCTGAGATTCCTAACAAAGACACAAATCCAGAACGACATCGCATCGTCACATCACACATGATTCACGGTCCATGTGGGGAATGGAACAATGCCAGCCCCTGCATGGCAGACCGGAAGTGTACAAAGGACTATCCCAAAGCCCTGTGAGAGACGAGAAGCTTCTCTGACGACTCCTATCCTCTCTACAGAAGGCAGGCAGAAGCAGCACCTGGTGCTCCCATCATGAAAACTATCAGAGGCGGTGTTAACGTATTAGTCAACAATGCATGGGTTATGCCTTACAATCCATATATTCTTCTCCGGTACAATGCTCACATTATCCTTGAGATCAGATGTGTTGTCACTAGTGTGAAGTACCTTTACAAATCCCTTGAAAAGGGACCAGACCAGTGCCTGGTCAGATTAGAGCCACATGAGGAGACACAAGAGGCATTGCGGCATGATGAGGTGACGCGATATGAACTCGGGCGATACATCACTGCATCTGAGGCATACTGGCGCATCTACGACTTCCCCATTCAACGCAAGCACCCGCCAGTGGAAACGCTGACACTTCATCTGGAGGATGAGCAGCTGATCACGTTCAATGATGAAGGTGCTGCCCTGAAACTGGTGGACTCAGGACCTCCTGCAACAACACTTACCGCCTTTTTCAAAGCCATTAATCTCCATCCACACATGTGCCATGTTGTCTATCCAGATGTGTTTCAACACTTCACCGACTTTCAGAACAGATTTCAGTTGTAGAAGAAAAGAATGAGTTTTCAGGATGACCGCATGGCTGACACGGTTGGACGACTCCCCATGATTCCCTTCAACTGTCATAATGTGGAGCTGTACTATCTCCGCATGCTACTGTACCACGTGCCTTGGCCTACATGCTTTCAGGACCTCTGACGTGTTGGCGGTAGGGTCATGAAGACTTATCTGGCAGCCTGCATCGTGCATGGCATTGTTGACAATGACCAGGAGGTGGATTCTGTTATGGAGGAGGCTGCAAATGTCGCATTTAGCCCAACAGTCCATGAGGTATTTGCCAACATGCTCATGTTTGTTCTCAGAGGGGAACACTTGCAGTTCTGGGAAAGGCACAAGTGTGTGCTGTGCGAGGACTTCATGCATGCAGCAGGTGTGAATGAGCCAGATGAACGCATTGTGAGTAAAGTACTACTCGAGTTGAAGGACCACATTGAGAGGCACGGCTTTTTGCTGAGCGAGAACTTCAGCCTCCCTGAGTCTGATCCAGTTCATATCCAGCATCGAATTCCTCGCGTCATCCAGCACGAGACAGAGCACATCATACTGGAGCTTGAGGGTCACATCACTGAGACAGAGGACCTTCTCAATGATGAGCAGAGTGTAGTTGTCAGAACAGTAATGGAGAGTGTGGAACAGGACTTGGCAAGATGATCGCAGTTATGCAAGTGGTGGGACTGGGAAAAACGTTCACATTATCCCACATACTCAACAAAGTGTGAGCACATGGCAAGGTAGCCCTTGCAACAGCTGCAAGTAGCATTGCAGCTTCCCTCCTGCTTGAAGGACCACCTTTCATAGTAGGACCAAGTGCCCTCTCTTTCTCACTGACGAGTCCACTTGCAGCATCAGCGAAGATGACAGCCCTGTGGCACTCGTCAGAATGACGCATGTCATGGTGGTGGATGAAATGTCAATGATGGATCGCCATGCATTAGAGGCAGCAGATCATACATTCCAGTGGCTGTGGGGATCAGAAAAGCCATTTGGTGGCATCACAATGGCCTTCAGCGGTGACTGGAGGCAGATCCTTACCATCGTGCCACATGGTAGCCACACTGACATTGTAGGAAGGTGCTTGAAGAGCTCATACCTGTGGAGAAATGTCGAGATTCTTTGTCTCACAGAAAACATGTGGATCACTCAGGCTGCTGGAGAGCAACAAGACGAAGCGGATTTTGCCAAATTCCTGCTAGACCTTAGTGAAGGAAAGATTCCTGTCATTCCAGAGGAGGGTGAATTTGCTATTGAGCTCAACGAATTGCTTATTCTTCCTGGTGAAAGACTCCAGGGCATTGTCAGTTGGGTGTATGAGGACATCCACACCAACATTGCCAACTGCAAGTGGCTATGTGAGCACATCATACTGTGCCCAACCAACTCTGAAGTTGACAAGGTGAACGAGTACATGCCAAAGATGTTTCCAGAAGAGGAATATGTTTGCTGCAGCATGGAAACAGCGGAGTCTGAGGGTCACCATGTGTACCCGCCTGAGTTTCTACATACCCTCTGCCCATCTGGTATGCCTCCCCATCGGATCATTCTGAAGGTGGGAATGGTGATCATGCTACTTCGAAACTTCGACCAGCACAACGGACACTGCAACGGCTCAAGGTATGTCATCGATCAGATCTTTCCCCATCTGTTGGTTGCAAAATCTGTGGTTGGTGTCAACGTTGGACGCACACTCCTTATTCCACGCATCATCCTGAGCCCATCTGACAACATCTTCCCTTTCACTCTGCGGCGTCGGCAGTTTCTGGTGAGACCCTGCTTTGCCATGAGTGTGAATAAGTCACAGGAGCAGTCGCCACACCATGTTTAGGTCTTCTGCACAAGAGACTTCTTCAGCCACGGTCAGTTCTACGTGGTGGCCAGCAGGGTTGGCAGATCAAGCAGCCTTCACATTCTTGCTCAAGATGAAGAGACAAATAAGAAGCGCCGCTTTCTCAGCAATGTTGTTTATGAAGAGGTGCTGATGAGATAAAGCTATGTACATCTAAAGAACTGAACAAATTCGTTATGATTTTGAATGAGGGCTATCCTGAGGGCTATCCTATTACCCCAAACGACCCTCTTTAGGGCCATTTACCCCAAACGGCCCTGTTTCGGGCCACAAAATTTCTGAATCAAAGTTTTCGTGCTACTTTGTCTTATTTGTCTTTTTTCTTTTTCTTTTTTAAAATAAAAAAACAACAAATAATATTGCATTGATAATATTGCATTCATCATGTTTTAAATAAGATTGTATTAAAAATGTTGTACTCCCTTTCCAGGACTGACCCAAACGGTTTTTTTTTTTAATTCCAAGATCTCTCGCCTTCACCGAGGCCTTTATCCCACTACGGAGAAAGATTTTGTATCTTTCTCTGTGAAAACCGCTCATTATTTGCAGCAAGATATTTTGGTGAAGACGCTGCAATGATGGATGTGAACGTTTCGAACGGGCACTGCACGAATATTAATTGATGATGAATAATTTTCATGTACCTTCTACGCACTCTTCAAAATTTTATGTGGCTTTTTATTGTCCTGATTATATCTCTTCAGCGGAATTGCTAGTTGGGTCATTTCTCGTAATTTTCTTTTCCATTTAACTACCTGACCATTTGTGCGTTGCTCATATTACAAATTACAAATTACAAATTATTGCTCATATTGGTTTAATAATAAGCTGTGCCTTGATTATTTTACATCAATTAAGGACATAAAGCAGCTTTTTTGGAATGCTGCAACTCCACAAGAGCTTTGTAGTCTATCTGGACTCAAAATATCATCTTGAGCTTGTTGTTTCATTCTATACATTGATTTTTTTTTAAATGTTAAGATTCAATTGTTTGAAGTATTAATTATTTGAAAGACAAACATTATCATGAAGTTAAAAATAAAATAAAAGAGAAACAACTTTCTTCCTTTTTGAATAAAACACCTTGTCTACCATTATCGCAAAATTCCACTGGAGTAGGTAGTATCTGCAAAGCTGTGGTAAGTTCTGATATCATTCTGGCAGATCCAGGTAAAGACTCTTGGCTTAGAGATTGTTCCACTTTCCATGTCCAGATGCTAGAATAAATTCCCTTTGGGCTGAGCAACATTGAGCCAGCTGCACTGTGCTCTGATTGCCAACAAACAGGGTTAATAATACTAGATAAGTGCGGCAGCTGTAAATGTGAATACTACTACTATGACTACTTGCACTACCACAGCAGCTCCAATTGATGCCAACTTATTGAAGGGTCAGCTGAGATGCAACTTTTTCCCATGTTTTTCATGAACCGGCTGGCCAGACTTCATGTTCAACTGGAGGCGATTTGTGCAGGAATTTCTAATTTCTTCAGGGTACAGGCGGTAACTCACCAACTCATTACAAAACAAGTCGTCAGATATTCATTCCCCACTGCCCAGGCAAAAATAGCATTCCTTTCCGAAAGTAATTATATGCAGCTGACCAACTATAGTATATGAGAGTACTCCTCTCGTATACTGTAGTTCTAACTGTTGCATTTTTGCCTGGGTGACTCATGCTCACGGATATGACACCCATCTTAACATCCGCTGGGGGGGAGCAGAACACTTTGTGATGCAATGCCCTGCCTGCAAAGCATCAATCCGATAGCTCAGTCATGTCCGGAATCAAAACCAGAAAAGCTTGTTCATCAGTAAATGTGCTACCCCTGCACCACCCTGCTTGACCGAATGTGAGCAATGACAAGAAATATTGGAAACTCACCAACAGTACACACTTCAGAATAATAATGTGTCTCAATTTAGTTACAATTAGAATTGGTTGTAGAAATAATCAGAATATTCATTTCCAAATGTTATTTTATTTGTCTTTTTCAAAAAAAAATTGTTTGTCACGATAAAACCATTCTCACTTCATGGTAAAGAGGTGTGATATAGTGTTAAAAGTGATTCATCATCATTCAAATCAATTAAATTTGTAGCATCCATGAGTTTTAGTGACCAAGTTAATCAGTTTCCACCATAAAGGTAAATAAATTGCCAATTTTATGAAACGGAAAACTGTTAACAAAGCAGTATTGCACTTGTGATGAAATTGCTTTTAATTATGGCATTTGATCGGAACACTCATTGGAGGGTCATCATCTATGAGACCTTGACAGTGGTTAACGGGCACGAGTTTTCCTAATGTGCAAGGTTATTAATCCTTTACGAAGCATGCAAGGGGGTTTACAATTTGGCTGGGGTTCTAGTATGAGGGTTACTCTCAAGAAAAAGATCCCATGCACACATGAATGCAAACAGAGGAGACATCTGGCTAAATAGCCTCTCAAGGACAGTTCCTGATATGTTGATATCCTCTCTCATCAGATCCTGATTCCAAAGGGAATTTGACACAGTATGAGTTGGCAAGCTCATCAATAAAATATCCCGCTATCAAACAGTATAATTACTAAAAATTGCTTTCTCTTTTTAATGGTTATCATTAATATTGGCACCATGATCAGCACAACAACAACAACAACAACAACAACAACAGTTAGAGAATACAATTGAAAAAAATATTTAAATTAAAATTGCAAGGCCTTCATATTATTACCGATTGTAACCTTTCATGTTACCAAAATGCGTTCATGCTCTTGCACTGCGATTAACATTTCTGTGCCATTACCCAAAACAGAAGGTAATGGATCGCTGTTATCTCAGTTACCTAATAACAACCACTTCGCAGTCCAGAGGAAAAGCCAAGCCTTCGTGTAATCGTTCTTTTCAAACAAATAATTAGCCTGGCAGTGAATGCACAAAAAATGGACGCATTAATTACAGTTGGCCTATGGTGTAAAACCTTAAGCACTTTCACCCATTTAGGCTTCATTTGCTCGAAGGTCATTGGAACGCATTCTTCAGAATGTACTACTGAACCTTTCTCGGCTTAATTGCCTGTACTTGCTTAACAAAGAGGATTGCTTCCTTTTGAACAGGAACTGTTTTGTGGAGCTTATGTTTACTTTCTGTCGTTGGTCGGAGTCGGTGCCTTGTTATAATCCGATAACCTTGATATTTGCGTCAATGGCGGAGAGACTCGCCAGAAGTGGATTTTGTGGTTGAGTCATTATTTCAATAGTTTTGTCCTCTTAACCTTTACATTTTCCTTTGTCGTACTTGGAATTCATCATGAAAGAAATTAGGTTGGACAAATGGTTTCTTAATCCTTGTGAGGAAAAATTTATTTGCCCCAAGTTTTTCAGAAGTTCTTGTTAGATTAAAAATAATTTGTCGCCCCCAACCGGGAGTCAGACCAGCCCAGGGGGCTCATTTTTTTTAGTGCTGTGAGTCTGGATGGAGCCTTTATTCCAAAATGAATATACCCATTTCTTTCATATTCGGCACATGCACGCAGTAACATCTGAGCACGAGGCATGTGAAATGATTTTGAGATCGGAGCTAAAAGTCATGGGGGAAACAATTTTATTTCCGAAGTTTGGCAGTTTAAAAAAACAGTTTTGGGAGATAATTATACAGGGTTTTGCGTAAGATTTTTGCAACCATTATTTATTTAAATACACTTTTCTATCTCCACTGCTGAAATCTTCTTCTTCTTTCGGCTGCTCCCGTTAGGGGTCGCCACAGCGGATCATCCGTATGATCCGCATAGTGATTTGGCACATGTTTTACGCCGGATGCCCTTCCTGACGCAACCCTGGTCGCCTCTTACGACACAGGGATATGGTCCATTGGGACCATACTCTGTACAGAGCGTTGGTGCTGCCGAAGCAGTCTCCTTGGCTATTGGGCACAATCCTGGACAGGTCGCCACTCTGACGCAGGATACTTGAATGACTCGGTCATCCCAGCAAGCTGGTACTCATTTTGCCGACCTCGGAAGGATGGCAGGCTGAGTCAACCCCCTGGTGAATTAATTCAGTGGCCCAACGGGGCTTGAACTCAGGACCTTTTGGATCCCAAGCCTCTGCCCTAACCACTGCGCCAACACCAGGCTTATCTCCACTGCTGAAATACCACCTTAAATTAATATATGTTACCTTACAAGGAACTTCAATGCAGCATGAGAAAGAAATCAGAAAGTACCATTTTTTATTTTTTTTTATTTTTTTGCCTTTGGTATGAGTCGGTTTGTGTTCAAACCACGGACCTCCCAGATTTGGAGGAGTGTAAGCAAAAGTAATCCACCACATAAGACACTCAAGCTGCAGTCTTTTAAAACTTAGACTGGAGTAAGAAGCTACCATGTAAATATTTTCACCTCCATCTATTGCACCACTGAGTCTGGTAGTCATTTGATTCAGTGCATGACGAGAAGATGATCGTTTCCCTCCACAAAATAGCATGCTTTTATGTCTCCCTAGTCTCAAGGAGGCAGAGTGCATTGAAGGCATAACCACGACATGACAAATTGCGACAACCACATCAGGTTTTAGGAGGAGGGACATGTTGAACATTCATGATGTGTATGGCCCAAATCCAGGAAAGGGAAAACAGTTTTTGTGATTCCATCTCCCGAGAAATACAAACACGACCTTAGAGAGCAATTCTGTGTTGTGTGTGCCACATACAATGTATTAACACTGAATAACACTGGATGCAAGACTGCTCTTGTCAAAGTACACACTGTCAGATCATAATCAGCAAAGTCACAGAGATCAGTCAACTACAAAGCAATTGAGTCACATTGAGAAACATTCCTCCAATCTGGCAGTCCACACAAAACTCAATCTGTGGAACTTGTTATAAGACTATCTTGAGCACATACTTGAATTGCATGAATCCCGAATCCGCACGCTTGCTCTATATTCTGCCTCAACACTGACATAGACATCTGTCATTTTTGGCCTGTGCAATAACAGAGGATGTCACATATGCATGAAAAAAAAAACAATCTTTCCATCAAATAGCAGAAAAATGCCATCAACCCCACCACACGACATATTGCTCATGCTCAGAGACTTCATTACTTATCCTGGATATTGATCATAATTGGTACGAACCCTTGATAGGCTGACTTGATTCAGGATACACTGGAATAATGGTCTTTGTCAAAGCTTAAGTGTCAGTGTGCATCGATGGACAAGATAAACAATGGATTTTATCAACTAAAAGTTTCATAAGAGCATGCTGTGCGATCCAGCTGACATTTGAAGCTTTAGCCCTTCGTCAAAGCAAAACTGAGACAGGAAAACATAATCTTATGAATCTTTAGTTGTAAAAATCCTTTGTTCAGCTTTCCAAATGAAAACACCACTCAGATTCTGAAAGTGTGTGCCACTGAAGGGTTGCCAGTCAACAGCTCATGGTTTCGGTGTCTGCAATTTTTGCTCGAGTTTGATTTGAAACGATGAACATGGAATGAAAGAGATTAATCGCATCCTTGTCAAATCTCACGCCGTGAAATCTCACTAATTCTTCTGCAGCGCAGAGGCACAAGCACAAGCAGACTCAGACCATAGACATGTTGCTTCTCTACTGATATGACTTAAGAAACCCTGACTTTCTGAAGAGGCCTTTAAAGTAAGAGCGAAAAGGTAGGAGCTCGCAAATCGGGACATGTCAAAGAATTTAATCAGTTGAAAGACATTTTTGGAGCTTTAACAAAGAAAAGAATGATCTTCATCATTGTCCCAAGTGACAATGGAGAAGACTGCCAAAAGCATAAAATGTGCTCCTTGCCGACAGGGCTATTATGTGCCTGAATGGTAGCAATAAACAAATTTCCAGCGTAACCGTCATGAAATTAGATGGCTTACTCTGTTCATCAATCGATGAAGCCCTCAATAGATAGAAAAACGCAAAAATAAACTTTACAGAATCATCTACCTGCTGATAACTGTCCATGGTGACATGACCTGGCAGACCAAATGGTTGCAGACGAACGAAATAACGTTGATGCTTTGTCACCTGAAATACGAAAACGTACTATGCATATGTTGGTATTTCATCTGAGCTGCTCAAAAGTGCCTTGGGACCGTGGGACTGTTCTTAAAAATGTGGGTATCGGGCAAAGTACCAGCACAATGGAAAGATACCATGACAACGTGTTTTTTATGAGGACAAAGGACCTCACACTGAGTGGAGCACCTACAGGTACCAGGAAGAAAGCCAAATAACTGGAGTCTCTGCAATTGTTTTGCCAGAAGAACTGTTTTTTAATGTAAATTGTTCCTGGCTACCTCCAGGACTGTTTTGTTTTCCACAGACAGGTTAATGTGTGGCAGGCATTTCTTGTTTGTTAGAATGCATGCAATAATAGTTGGTGTGGCCCTGCTTCGTGGTACCCGCTCCAGTAATGGGGTCTCATCTCGAATTAATGTCTTGGAGGGTTTTACCAGTTCACTCTTGTGAGGACCTACATGTTCCTTGCTCATTGGGACCTGCTCCTACTGAAGAGTGGTCCAACTGCAAACTTCTGATCCTCACTCATTGGGACCTACTCCTATTGAAGAGTGAACAGTCTTTTAGCCTGTGTACTATGGTCAAGGGGCACGTCCCAAGCCATTAAAATGTTCTTTTTTTCTGAAAAAGGTCTCCCTCATAAGGGGAAGGCCAATATGCCAGAGACATGTGTCCATGGATGTTCCCTCTCTGGTTTGTTGTAGTCTATAAAAGTGATAATGAAATTATACCTCACGGTATTGGCTGCAGTACAATCGTATGGAGATGTAGGGGGCTGTAGCTCTGCTAAGCTCGTGCATAATAGGTGGAGCCAATCCATCTGTTTAGTCTAAAGAGCCTTTATCGAAAAAATATTTGTCATCTGTTTTTCTGTCTGTCTGTCTGTATGTACACGTTTTTTGAAAAGACCACTGGGCCGACAACCACCACATTTAGCACAGAGACCAAGTCCGACCCGGGGATGGTCTTGAGGGTATTTTCATGCACCACCTCAACCTTTGAAGACCCCAAAAACCCTTTAAGACTACAAAGACCCTGAACCATTTGAATCCTGAGCTCCTTGGATTTCTGGCTCCCCCACCCTGGGATCCCTTGAGAAAAATCCGGTCGCTTGGGTAAATGGAGGTTTGAATGGCGGCTGGTAAAACGGCTGCTGGGGTTCAAAGGGTTAAGATCCCTCAGACCTTTAAAAACAACTTGTAGCCTTAAGACCCCCAAAGACCCTTGAGACTCCTTCCATTGGTGAAGCCATCTGTGAAGCCATGTGACTATGTCTATTAATTCGGTACTGTTTGAACGTCAGTTGCACCCTGACTACATGTTTGTCGATTAATTACGTAATATTGCAATGCACCTTTCGACCCTTAGACTATTGAGACCACTTAGATCTTTGAAGACCCTTTATGACCCAAAGACCTTCAAGACCCTTGAGATCCTTGAAGACCCTTGAGATCCTTTAAGACCACTAAGACCTTGAAGACACTTAAAACCCTTGTAGACGCTTTATGATCCAGAAAACCATTTAGGCCCTTTTCCCTCCTAAGACCCCAAACACCGGTATGATCCTTCAGACCCCTTACACCTTTCAGACAGATTAGACAGCTTGGATCCTTGACCATTTGGAGCTTTAGACCACTTGGACCTTATTAGATCCTTTTTACATGCTTGAGAGATTACATCCTTTTGACCCCTGAGATACGAACTACTATTGGACAGTACCCTTTGGAGTTTAGACCATCTGGAACCTTTTAAGCAAACACCACAGAAAGATCTATAGTCTTTTTGCAAAATAATTTTTTTTTTAGCAAGTAATGCACATACTCTGCTATACGTGTGTATATGTCATATATATATATATATATATATATATATATATATATATATATATATATATGTATATATATATATCTATATGTATATATGTATATGTATATATGTATATATATATGTATGTGTATATATGTATATGTATATATGTATATGTATATATGTATATGTATATATGTATATATATGTATATATATATATATATATGTATATATATATATATATATATGTATATATATATATACACACACACACACTGGATAGCCAAAGTATGCGGACATCTCTTCTAATTAGTGGATTCGGCGATTTCAGCCATACCCATTGCTGACAGGTGTATAAAATCAAATACACAGCCATGCAATCTACATAGACAAACATTGCCAATAGAATGGGCCATACTGAAGAGCTCATTGACTTTCAACATGACACCGTCATAGGATACCACCTTTCCAACTAGTCAGTTCGTCATATTTTTGCCCTGCTAGAGCTGACCCGGTCAACTGCAAGTGCTGTTATTGTGAAGTGGAAATGTCCAGGAGCAGCAATAATTCAGCCACGAAGTGGTGGGCCACACAAGCTCACAGAATGGACCACCGAGTGCTGAAGTGCGTAGCACGGAAAATCATCTGTCGCTGATTGCAATGCTCACTGCCAGGTTCCAAACTGCCTCTGGAAGCAACATCAGCACAAGCACTGTTCGTCGAGAGCTTCATGAAATGGGTTTCCATGGCTGAGTAGCCGTACACAAGCCTAAGATCCACCATGTGCAATGCCAAGCGTCGGCTGGAGTGGTGTGAAGCTCACCGCTATTTGACTTTGAAGTAGTGGAAACACGTTCTCTGGAGTGATGAATCATGCTTCACCTTCTGGCAGTCTGACGGACGAATCTGTGTTTGGTAGATGCCAGAAGCATGCTCCATGTCCAAATGAATAGTGCCAACTATAAAGTTTGGTGGAGGAGGAATATTTGTTTGGCGCTATTTTTCATGGTTTGGGCTTGGACCCCTTAGTTCCAGTGAAGGGAAATCTTAATACTACAGCGTACAATGAAATTGTAGATGATTTTGTACTTCCAACTTTGTGGCAACATTTTGGGGAAGGCCCTTTCCTGTTTCAGCATGACAATGCCCCAATGGACTAAGCAGAGTCCATGCAGAAATGGTTTGGCGAGATCGGTGTGGAAGAACTTGACTGGCCTGCAAAGAGCCCTGATCTCAACCCCATTGAACACCTTTGGGATGAATTGGAAGGCCCACTGCGAACCAGACCGAATCCCCCAACATCATTGCCTGAACCTACTAATGCTCTTGTGGCTGAATAGAAGCAAATCTCCACAGCAATGTTCCAACATCCAGTGGAAAGCCTTCCCAGAAGAGTGGAGGCTGTTGTAGCAGCTAAGGGGGAACCAACTCCATATTAATACCCATAATTTTGGAATGAGATTTTGCATGAGCAGGTGTCCACATACTTTTGGCCATGTAGTGTGTATTGGTTTCCATATCAGTTAGGTTGGTATTTTGTTATCCTGTACATGTTATAAAAGGTGTATAAATTATTTGGGTTATATGTAAATTAATAAAGTAAATAAAGGTGAATAAAGTAAATGATGCTTTGGGTTATAAAAGAAGTTTCATCCCTCCATTCTCATCTCTGTAGCATTGTCATCGAGGCCATCATCTCGAGCTCTTCCCGCCATTGTTTGAAGACGATATCCTATCCACACTTCACTGTCTTCCAACCTTGCTCTTAGCTTTTGTACACCTGCTGAACCCTGACGCAAATTATATACATATATATATATATATATATATATATATATATATATATATATATATATATATATATATGTGTGTTTGCTATAAGCTCTACGCTCTAATCTTTCTCTCCGCTATAAGCTTTAAATGTTTATTTTCGGGGGGGGGGGGTTGAAGATCTTTACATTTATGGTTTCTTCTGCTTCAGGTTCACTCTGTGATGTCATGTTTCCCTTCTTCAGTCAGCGAGGCAATTAAAGGTGGGGGGGGAATCCCCCAACGTCCACTCCCAACTCAGTGGGATTCCAACCCACGGAGTTTATCCATGTTCTATCCTCTAAACCGTTTTTTTTTTTTTTTTTTTTAGCTATTTCATATTACCCGGTCAGAGTCAGAAGTCAGAAACAGCCACCTCCCAGTCGAAGAGCGTAGCTCTAACCAATAATGCTTTTCTCCCTGAAGACCTCATCTCCAAAGGTTTATAATTGTTTGTTTTGATTGCTTGCATTTCTCCTTTTTGGGTTTTCAAGAATTCAAATGGTTGAAAAGCAGTTCAAACTTTATTTTATTCCTTGAAATAGGTTGCTTTGAAACGAAGGTAGTTTTCTTTTTGCATTGATATATTTTGAAGGCAATTTCTTTATGGTTGTATTTACATGAGGGTGAAATATGGGGGAGGGGAGAGGGAATCCAGTTATCGTTGCAAGGGCATTTTTATCCTTTTACTGCTTTTGTATGTTTGAGGTCTTTTATTAAGCTGCCAATTTCATATTCAAAACTGTTGAGAGTACATAATAAAATACATACTATTAAAAGTAAATGGGTGGAATGTTTTTTGGTAAACAGCTGTTAAGATTTTCAAATTGCCTTTGGTGTCATAAATTTCCTGCTGCAAAACTGTCAGATTGATTGCCGATTACTTTCCACACCAAGTGATATCAACCCTCTACAAAAGCTTTTCCTGAAATTCGGCTTTGCAGTTATCACTGACAAATCGGAATCGCCATCATTCTGGCCGAGAAAACCGACTTAAAAATGTCCTGTGCAAGTTATTTATGTCTGTTACAAATTTGCACTCAAGGATGAAGCAAATCTTCAACAAGTAAAAATATATCTGTCAATTTGAGGATGTAATGCAAGTATTTACTTTAATATAAAATGTATCTGTTGTCTTGTACTCCCCCCCCCCACTATTTCACCACTATTGTTCATCGCAACATCATCTAGTTTCTCCCTTACTCAGTGTCAATCTCCTCTATTTTTTTGATAACTTGCCCAGCAGGTAGATTGGTTCTCTAACTTAATTAGGCAACACACAGATAATTAATGGAATAAATTTTTCACGAGTACATAGACTAGCATGGACGTGTTGAGAAAACTAAATTATTGGTTGAAGAAAGAATCGATCATGTTTCGTATTGCTTTTGGTAATGGCCACCGGTGGCGGCCAAGCTCAACATCCAGGGTGCAAAACATCAACGAATGCGAAGCCGCAAAGCTTGGAAGCCTGTTCTGGCAATTCCGTGACTATTACAAGTGGGAAGAACCAGGAATATAAATTGCATTTTGCATTTCTTTACTAATGAGTGACAGAAGGAGAATGTTATGTTTTCCACACAATAACATTCACTTCAATTCCATTCAAATTCAGTTCAATTTTCTTTCAATTCAAAGCGATATCTATTTCTTTCAACAAAAGCAACATTGTATTCCAAAGACATTTCATTGGCTGAATGAGGCTGAATCCTGAAACATAAGTTGTCACAGATGAAACATCATGAAAAGAATTTTCAAGCTTTTCTAAGTGTTTTACCACAAAATTTACTGTCTAAATATTTCAATATAACAATGTAGCCTTCACTGATTTGAAACCTCGTTCGTGGAACTGCCTTCCAGAGATAGTTTGATCACACTCTCAAAGCAAGTAGTGCACAACCATCTCAGGACATCCCACATCCCGACCCACGATCCTTTCTATTCTCGTGAACCAGACCGAATGCAACCCTCGTACTTGTAGATTATTATGTTCACTCCCCTCTCACCTCTTTCCTGGTTGTACCTTATATTGTTTGATGTGTCCAACTATTGCCCCCACTGCCCCATTCTGTCCATTGCCTTTTTTAATCTCTGTAACCTCACTCTTCCATGAGACTTGATCATATCTATATTATAAGAGGTGTGTGTGTGTGTGTGTGTGTGTGTGTGTGTGTGTGTGTGTGTGTGTGTGTGTGTCTGCGTCTGCGTCTGCGTCTGCGTCTGGCTGTTGTCCAGCCCATACCTTTTTTTTTACCATTTGACCTTTTGTCATCAAATCTTCAACAAACCTTTATTATAAGAACATGGAGAAGTCTAACATAAATGGGTCAAAATGTCAAAGGGCAAAATCACAGTGAGTACAAATAGGTCTCGTCAGCCCATCTGCAGCTCATCAAACATGAGACACCCCGTTTTTTTTTTTAATCACTTCCATGTGTTGTTCTTCTTTTGGCTGCTCCCGTTAGGGGTTGCCACAGCGGATCATCCGTTATGATCCGCATACTGATTTGGCATAGGTTTTACGCCGGTTGCCCTTCCTGACGCAACCCTGGTCGCTTTCTTATGACACAGGGATAAGGATTGGGTTTCACCATGATTCCAGGCTGCCCTACACACTCTCATAGCATGGCACAGCACAGAGCTCCCGTCCTCAAGCGATCCTCCAACCCAAGCCTCCGAGTATCCGGATTACAGGCGCACGCCACTACGCCCGGTCTTTTTAATCACTTCCATGTTTCTTCATTTATTGTCCACTGAGCTTCCATATGGTTATCCAGGACATGATTTTTTTTTTTCCGAATTGAACTTTTGTCATCAAATCTTCAACAAACCTTTTGTATGAGAATATGGAGAAAACAAATAAATAAAATGTACAATTTTTCTTTTTTAACAGTCATTTTTGTCAAATTTTGTTTGAGTAAATAGCAGATGCAGACAGGCTTTACAATTTTGAGATTTTTTGTAATTTAATGTTATTATATTATTTATACTGCACTGTATTGTATTATATTCTATGTCTTTAAGGTAGCTGTAACTGCAGTACTGTATATATGTTTTTTATGGTTTGTCAGATTATGGTGTTATTCAACACCAATCTTGCGCAAGCTTTGGAATGTATCCCTCCCTATCTCTTGCATAATATAACCATATCATTTAATACAATTTTGCATCACGCAATGACCTCCAGGAACACATCTTTTGCACCAAACGAGCTCCAACTGTATTTCATTGACAAATTGCTCCCCTCACCACTAATCCTCCCGAGGGAAAGTCATGTGTTGGGCTGTAAATAAATTACGGTTGTTGTACATAAAGAAATTGAGGTTTTCGTCAGAGTTTTCAAGGCTGAATTGTGTGAAAATACAGAAGGGTCATTTTGATGGGCTTTTCTGTGAGTGTATTATATTTAGAACCTTATCGAGTTTGAATATTATTTTTACGTTAAGTAATGGGGGTGGTGAGCACTTCTTATTCCCTTTAAGAATCTGCTGCCATGATACAGGACATGTAGTCATTATAACTCGATTTTTAAAAGCTGAAAATTTATTTGGTAGCAGCTAATTTTTTTTTTGTCCCAAATAATTTTCTATCGAAGTGTGTGCTCTCCCATCTTGTTTAACAATCTACATCCTACAATTGATGCTATTACTTTTTATGGCCCAAATATAATCCCACGTTTTGTGAGGTCAGCCAAGAGAGAAGTTTGGCCGAAGTCTTTCATGAATCAGCTGATCAGGCTGGTTTGAATGAAGGAGATTTGGGCAGGAATTTGTAATGTGTTCAGTATGGAAGTGAAAACTCATCCTCTCTTCATCAAAAGACACCGTGGGATCTTCAGTGTCAACCAGATAATGATGATGGAATTCACAGCCACCTTAAGATGCATCTGCGGGAAGGCAGACTTGGTGATGCCTGCGATACCTGTGAATCATCCATCCAGCCATCCGTCCATCCTTTGTGACCAAACACTGTGCAGAGCATTGGTGCTGCATAAGCAGTCTCCTTGGCTATTGGGCACAATCTTGGATGGGTCGCCACTCCAACACAGGACACCAGCAAGCTGGTACTCATTTTGCTGACCTCGGAGGGATGACAGGCAGAGTCAACCTCACCTGGTATTAATTCAACAGCTGGGTGGGATTTGAACACAGAATCCGAGGATCCCAAGCCCACCACCCTAACCATAATGCCAACACCAGGCACAAACACCAATCCGACAGCTTATAGTCCAGTTGGAAATCAAACTCAGGTTAGACAACTCAGAATTTAATGCGCTAACTCTGAACCATCTCCTGTCTCACAATGTTATGTAAATAAAGTGACTTTTTAGGCCACCAATGGACTCAGTCCAGATCCTGGTGCCTCGTGTTGAGAGAGAAAGAGAGAGAGAGATAGAGAGAGAGATAGAGATAGAGATAGAGAGAGAGAGAGAGAGAGAGAGAGAGAGAGAGAGAGAGAGAGAGAGAGAGAGAGAGAGAGAGAGATAGAGATAGAGATAGAGATAGAGATAGAGATAGAGATAGAGATAGAGATAGAGATAGAGATAGAGATAGAGATAGAGATATTGAGTGAGATTAAACTGACTGAGAAAGTTCATCACCTTGTGAGGTGGTGTATTATTTGGGAGGGACGAATAGATCGAGCATCGCCATTAGTGCCTCGGTGTGAACGGCGTGTGTTCTGACACTGCCTCCCAGTCTGCTGTGCACAAAATTGATTCCTATAAGATGTCTCGCTAAAGGCAATGCTAACGATCATTTATGAATTAAAAAAATAGGGGGGCAATCTCACACACTTAACCTTACAGTATTGGCCCCAGTTGCGATTTGCTCACACTTTCAACTTCCAACTCTCATTAGTTTGAATTAAATGATTGTCTAATGAAAGTGCAAATAATGTTTCTTTTTCACTCGAATAAACGTAATTGATGGTGTTGATACTTTGGAAGCTTCCATGGCATGATGATGCCAGAGCCGTTTACACATTATATAAATAATATAGTTCTACGCATTGAATATACCAATGTTGTGAGGACTTTGATATAAAGTAAGACAAAACAATTCCCTTAAAGTGCAACTGGAATGGGAAATGATGCTGAGCAATCTATTTTTAAAGTCAAGCTATGTGGAAATCTTCTCATTATGATAAAAGTTTCAAAAGTGACTGGAAACTGGGTTAAGACATGACGGAATGTGCTTTAGGAGACGACTCTCACCATTTCTCTCTCGAATACACTCCCGCTGTGACTGACAGAATTGAGTGGATCCCCTACAATCGTATGCTTTGGCGAGTATAAGTGGAAAACAAAAGTTTTAAAATTTTTTTTTACTTTTTTATCTCAGACAATTGACTATCATCCAAGCAGATTTGGAAAGTATTTTCTTTTGAGGTGGAGGAGCAGTTCTTGTAAACATCCAATATAAAAAGGCTCATTCTAACCTCTCACTGACTCACGGACTGACTGATTTGAATGTTCGGTACCTTCCGGGTGAGGAAGAAATCTGAAATTTCACGTGCCGCTGGACATCGAAGCCGATACACCGGGGGGGACAATCACAGAACTGGAGGAAAACATCCATTAATGAAAATATAAATAATAAAAATAAAAATAAATGCAGGTGAGTGACCCGAGACCATGGGGAGGCACCGTTCGTTATTGCTTACAATGTGTGAGCATACCCCGCTAATATTTTTTATAAATATTACGTTCACAGCAACAGGTTGGCAGACATTTATTTTCTTGTGTTTGTTTCATTATTATTATTATTATTATTATTATTATTTTAATGTTGCATTGCTCAAAGGCTTGTGGAACAGCTTGCACATGTATCGTATGTGGAAGGAGGACGATCTGAGAGATTGGTGCACTTCGACATCAGTTACAAAGGCATTAGTACATGACAGTGATTTTATGTCGTGCAGTGATGTTGGCAGATTTCCAAGCAGATGGAAGATGACCGAGCACAAATGGCAGGGTGAAAATGGCAGTGAGAGTGCAACAGCAGCAGAGCAAGTTTTTAGTCCACATCAGCTGATGCCATCCAGTCCAGTAACAGAGTCAGAGTCTAGGATTCAAAAAAAGCATGATTTTGCTATTTGCAGAATTTCATCAACAACAACTGCGCACGCAGTCTCTTTGATGTGCACGATGTGTTTCTTCATAAGAGAAAAATTTCGCTTTGCAATTCGCTGCAGGATTTTTTTTTTTTAAATTCGCAGGAGAAGGTGTACGTTTTATTTTTGCAAAAGCAAACAGCATATCACATAAAAGTATATATTCCAATTAAAGTCACATCCGCTTATCTCTGGGGTAAACAGAAAGCATTTTGAAGATGCACTAAGAATCACAGAAAATCCCTTTGTTTGGCAGATGCTTCAGAATCTGCAAGGGAGCTGAGGCAGCATTTTGAGAAGCAGAAGGTGAAAAAAATATAGATCTTGGGATCAGTGTAAGCAGGTGTTATGAGTGGAAAAGGTTTGAGATGCTCGAGACAGGCTCTGGTGCGGATAGACTTGAAAGTAGCACCACTCAAAGGTTCTGCACATTTTGCCCCTTTGAGTACAATGGGATGATGAATAATAATTTGTGTAAAATGCGTTTTGTATTGTCATGTGTTGTTTTTTTTTACTCGCTTCGGAATCATACTTAGTTTTTAGCCATGCTTCAGCTCCATTAACTGCATTCATTGGTTTTACATAAGTCCATCGTGCTGAAGGCATGAATAGTCTTGGTAAAGACTGCCTTTTAAACTTGTTCCGTTAGAATACAAGTCTTTGTGAAGGTGAAAGTGTCGGTTTGCATTTGCAGGCAAATTTAAACAATGTTTTTTTTATTAAAATTAACCCACAGCTGATAAAAAGTAGTGTAAATTCTGGGGAAGTGCTATCACCAGCACTGTGGCCAAATTCGAAATACCTGCTCGAACCAGCTGCAGGGGGCATTGCATCAGTGGCATTGCTGTGCCCCTGCGAGATCTGATGCTACCCCTACAGCCACATGCTCCACACAAATAATGATGCCGCTGACTGCTCGGAAAGTGTGATGCAGTTTATGATTTGAGCATTAGTCCTTGAAGGGAGTAAAAGAGAGGGCGAATGCTCGATAAGTCAGGCTGCACCTCACTTCCCCCAAGAGTTTACGTCTTATTGGATGTCAATTGATAAAATCCATTGTGCAGGGTTCGTTATTTAATATATTTACTCAGGTTAACAAAGCATGTTTGGTTGGGTGCATCAGCGCCTTCCTCAAGGGACAATCCCAACACTTTTTTTTGTTATCTGCTCGACTTCTATAGATATTGTTTGACATTTTTGGTGGTCAATAATACTTCTGATCGATAAATCAATTGTAACAAACAACTTTCACTTGCTCGCAACACCGTTGCTGAAAATGAAACTGTGATTTAAATAAATCATCACTAATTTAATGCCATTCTTGGAGTTCACAGTGAGGGAAAGATGGCCATGAGCATTTCACCTTCATGGTAAGAAATATGATTGCTCATGGTGTTTATTATGAACAGAGAGGTGTTTTCCTCCTTGATGACTGGAAAAGCATTGGTGTGACCTCCATAGGTGATAGGTGACACACAATTAAGTGGTACTTTACATGAACAATTATCATTAATTATTAATTTTATGCTGTGCAAGAGACTTGCAAGTCCTACCTTTAAACTGCTATTTATGTAATTTTGAAAACTTTCCGAGAGCTTGTATTTCCGCTATAAAAATAATTAATCGACCTTTACAAACATGACAATCTATTAATTATATACTCTGATTACATAGAAGTACAAAGAATATATCAAGTCACAAGAAAGCGAAACTGATGTGTGTATTACTGGGCAGTGGTGATGCTGCCTGGACTATTCCTTGGGACTTGGTCCACTTTTCCTTCTGTACTCAAATCTAGGAAAAGAAAGATTGATGGCATTTCAGACACAAGCGGCCATGCTGGTTCAATGAGTGATAACATTTGATTATTGTAGGAATAGGCAGGAGGCTATGTTGATGTTGATGGTGGTTGTTGGCAGTCAACAAAAAGTGTGTGTGTGTGTGTGTGTGTGTGTGTGTGTGTGTGTGTGTGTGTGTGTGTGTGTGTGTGTGTGTGTCATATGCAGTGTGCATATCCTTTGGTAATTGACCGATTACTGGCTGTATCAGGTCTCCTTTGTGAAGGCCTTTCACTCACATGCTCTTCCAATAACTTGAAATCGGTGTGATAAATTGATGTTCAGCTAATGCTCCAGTTACATTTATTAATATGTCCTTGCTGAATGTGCTCAAGGCTGTAGGTATGTATTTATGTGTTGTACATAATACACAACTTGGTGTCTGTCTGTCTACCCTTGATACATTTGGTCATTATTTATCCAATCTCAACCAAACCTGCCATGGGAATTAAAGGTCACACAACCTTTAATTGTCAGTTGTAGAGACTTTATCCCCCCCTCCCCCTTTCCGAAGGGCATTTTCCACATTGGAAAAATGGCAAGTTAAGGTGTATAGATAGCTTATCGGAGCATTTTTGCAAGGTCTCTTCTAACAACAAAAGTAACAAGAAAAAGAGCAATCGGAGATTGCAGACCTTCACCGGGACGTCTTTTGAGTGGTGTATTTTTATAGGTTTTAGGGTAAATACATTATTGCTGCCAAACCATGTGACCTATGACATCATATGTGTGAACCTTTTGTTCCTCATGGCCAGGCAGTCATACGTGTAAAGTTTCACCTCAATCTGTTCAGTCACTTCAGAGAATAAGATTTATGAAGTTATTATTTTATTTGTTCAACAATATACCTGCTGAATCATGTGACCGATGATTTTATCAAAAAAAAATTTGTGTCCCATTTTCACCCAAGATGACCCTTAAAAAATATTCATACTGATCGGATGTAGCGGTCTACATATGCAATTATGACATCATAATGAAGGCGCATATGACGCCATAGAAAATCGCACTCATCCCCCTTGCTATGTGCCAAGTTTAAATGTTTTCCTTGGTGCGGTTTCAGAGATACAGAGGACCAAAGTTTTTCCATTTTCCAATATGGCTGCCACACAACGTGACATATGACGTGAACATTATCAATAAAACATTCTTCATGAGAAGTCGCACCAATGGTGAAAAATTTGTCTCAATCCGACAAGCAGTTGCGCAGAAAAACACTAAAGTTCTGTGCAGACAAATCGAAAAACAGACAAATTAAATTGCTCGTTGAGCAAGGAATTGCCGGAATAACTTTGTCATATCTCCGTGATCTCTGAAAAAACAAAAACCTGGAAATCAATTTGGTTCTTATAAGTCGATAGTGTTACTGTTTAATCAGTTATAGCACTTAGTTTGGTCATTATCATAACTTGGAAGTCAATCGGACTTGAAATGGCGTTTTTATCGCAATTTTAAAGTTTTGACCCGACCCCCCCCCTCCCGACATTCGACCCCCGACCGCTAAGAAGGGTGTTGGTGTGAGACACCCTAATGAGACATATGGTTGGATGCAGAATTGGAAGATGCACATTTTGGATTTGGGTTGAAGTCGATACGACCATTTTAGAGGACGTTATTGCGAAAATATGAATTTTGGTTTTTCGGTGACCTTGACCTTGACCTTGGACCTAGATTCACCAAAAACGACAAGTGTCTAAGTTGGACCATGGCCGACGTCTGTACCCGGTTTGGTCATGATCGCTGAAATGGTGTGGCTGCTACAGGGTAAACAAACACACAAAGAAACAGACACACAGAATGACACACACAACCGACCAACATAATTGCCGAAATCCGAAGGATTCCGACAATTAAACAAACAAATGGACCCAAATGGAATACCCTCTCCTTCGGCGAGGGTAACAAGAGCGAGAATTGCTTTGTGATACGTGTCCTCTTCTGGTATATATTTAATGTCCAAAAAGGGTATAACTGTTTGAAAAATTGATGAAATGCCCTGACACTCCAACTTTTTCCGTAACTTATCATAATGAAGCTATGCAGCAAGTTTCCTTTGAATATGTGAGTTCACACCTACTGGGTGTGGAAAAAAAAAAGTCTGAAAACCACTGGTGGGACGGACGGACAGATGGAGTGCAAACCTTTTGTCCCCTCCGGTGAAACTGGTTGGGGACTAATAACAACAATAACAAGTTTTGTTATAACTCGTCCACAACATTTTGAAAAATAATGTCATGGATCGTTTATGGCCCCATCTCTCAATGGTGAAGAATTACTTTAAAAATTAGAAAATTCGCTTGGCTGGATCCAGATTCGAGTCTTCACCAAAATCTAATCAATTTGTCCTTGTCACACATCCAATCTGTCCAGCAAGTTTTGTTTGAATCTGTCCAAAACTTTTTGAGATATCTGTCCACAAATGGTTGCGATCGGTTCAGCCGTTTTTGCGGTACCTGGGAACAGACAGACGGACAGACGGTGAATTACAGTAAGACTAGGAGCTCGGTCATTCACCTTTTGGGTGGTATGAGGAACAGATCTGTGTCATATGAAAGCTAAATGTTGAACAGTTTTTGAAATATCACGAACACAAAAGTACATGATCGGTCGGTCGGATGGAGCTCATTTTAAGGTCCCCCTCTCCGCCCTTGTCAGAGGGGTGGGTGATAATAAAGATGGAAAGACAGTAGCAGGGAAAACCAAATGGAAGTGGATCTGTCAGATGAATCAAAGTCTGAGAAATTCCAAAATCGACTACATTTGTGCAGCTTCACTAAAATGTAATTGAGAACTGAAGCAATCAGGTTGCTGCAAGCACTAGAAAAAGAAACAAAGAAAGACATGAGCTGATGCTGCAACCAACTGGCTCAGAAGTGGAGGTGAAATACCAGATCAGCAATAGACTTCACTGCTCATGTGCAGATTGCCCTCAGAGTTTCTTAAGAGCAGGGAACTCCTTTTACATACTTGACAAGATCAAGGGTAGCCTCATGGTCCCTCTTTGTACTCAAACACAAAAGTGCGTGTGCTCAGATTGTGGAAAATCATTCAAGTCACATAGGAGCTTTCCCTAGCATTCCATAAAAGCCAATATTACCAATCAGGCTCAACAGGATTCACCTTATGCTCTCTTTCCTCCATCAAAACTTATAATTATTGGGACACAAAAACATCAAAACCCGAAAACAAAAAAAAACTCATCAAAACCAACCTGACTTTGGGACACAAATTGGCCTTTTCCAATGCAGCATGATATCTATACATACACAGCCAAACCCAGATTCAGAGCTAGCCATATGCAATTGCTGCCATTCACAATTACTGAATGAATGAATGGAGTCGTCAATGATAGGATAGGATATGATAAGTTTGGGAGCATGTGTCGGAGCAGCATGGCGCTATATCCACTTTCCGTTAGCGCTCCAGCGCTCTCTGTCTGGTCATCCCCCAGGCAGATGCCTGTCCCATCCCCATCCACTTGAGATGCTGATCAACCTGTTGCAACCATGATGCACACAGTCATCCCGTTGGCCTTCTCCACTCATGAGGCTCCCTCGCCGAGAGAATCTGGTGAGCAGGATCGGCATCAGGAAATCTTGCCACATGTCCATACAGCTGCTGCTGATGCTCACAGATTGTACAGGTACTAAATCTCATTTAAGTCTCTCTAAAGCCCCTGTCACACCTTGACGATTTAGCCAGCGTATGGCAACGTATCAAAATTTATCTAAAACGCTGGCGTACGCTGAACTGTTGATGTTTTTTTCAGTTTTGGGCGTATATTAACGAGTTGGACGTATGCATAACGTATTAGTAACGTATACAGAACGTTTCGATAACTTATAGATAACTTATACCAACGAATGCTTAGCGTTTTGTCAGCATTCACAACTTATGCATAGCGCGGCAGAGTATCGCCGACGATCACGTGGCATAGCCTATTAAAAGGCTGCCGCTCGACGATTCAAATCATAACTGCACTTGACATCGAAGTGTCAACATCTCCGTCATGCTGAAGAAAACTTCGAAGAATGCTGCCAAGAAGTCTCCTGGCCATGGCCGTGGACGTGAACGCAAGGAGGATGCATCATCACCCACACCCTCCCCATCACACTCACCCTCTGACGGAGAGGTCACCCAGTTCCTTCTCCTCCGTTCACCTCTTCTTCTCCTGGCTCTATTGGCACGCACCTGGTACAGTGTCAAATCGATGAGGTCGTGTTGATGTTGAAGGACAGCGAGAAGGTATTTTCATCTCAGCCTTGCCGGATCCTCCATCGCTCGGATGACATGGACATCTGCTCACCATGGAGTCTGGAATACTGACAGGTTCCTCCTGTGAACCCCATTTTTATGTACCAATTCCCCTAAACGCTGCCAGTATGCTATTATACGGTAGCTGTAAGTTAGAAACACGTTCAGTAAGTTCTGTGGTCGTCCGGAAGACATCAAATACGTCTACATACGTCAATATGCGTTGGAGATACGTTACACATAGGTTCAAAGCACATTACTCATTGGATAGAAATAAGTTTCGGGTACGCGAAACATTACCTCGACGTGTTTCGACTTATGAGTAACTTACAAGTAACGTGTGTTGACGTGTGTCAACGATCGCGTAACATGCCTGCAACTTATGGCCAGCGTTATGCGGAACGTGTGAGTCATACGCCGAGCACGTCGACAAATTTTGTACATGCACAAAATTTGTCAACGAGCTTGGCGTACTACGACGTATGCCAGCGTGCTTCAGCGTGCTCTTAACATATACAAAACTTACCCATAACGTATTCGACGTGTGCCAGGGTTTTCGACAAAGTTTTCATTCGTCGGCATTCGCTGGCTAAAACGTCAAGGTGTGACAGGGCCTTTAGCAACCACTCGTTGGACACAAAGTCTGACAAGCTATAGCCAAGGATTCTCCAAAAAGACCTGGTACCCAAGGAGTCTTCGTCTCAGATCCTTTGTCAGAGGCCAAGTCTCACATCCATAGAGCAAGACTTGAAGCACAAAGGACCTGAAGACTCAGACTTTCGCCCTCCTGCATAGGTAAGTACTGAATGAGACATGTGGCAAATAACTTGCAACCTGGTGCAGCCGATCCCAACACCAAAGACAAACCTGCAAAAGCCAAACTGAGAGGATGTATTGTTCTCTTTGGTGCAAAAGCAGCCCAGGAGTGGTATTGGTCATCACTGCTGCCAAATAAGATGAACCGCATAGTAGTGTTTGTGGCCTTCGCAGAACTGAAAGGGGCACCCTTCCAACCCACTCACAAGTTCAATTTTAACCGATTGCGGTGGATGAATTACCATTATGTGTGTATGCACGCCGTCAAATAGGATGTCTCAGTGGTTCAGTAGCAGCACACTTCCTGTTTAGCAGTGAAGCTCGAGTTCTATTCCCAACCCAACTATTAACTGTTGGATTGGTGCTTCACAGGTAGGATGTCGCATCACAAAGTGCACTGGCCTTTGGATGTACAAAATCTGGGTCCCCTGTCTGCGAGCATTAGTTGGTGGATGTTGAGGTTACCAAGGTGTCATTTGTGAAGAGTAAGCGTGTTATCGCTATCACCCTGGACAAATTACAAATAACTGCCCACATCAGCACCAGTCGAATGACAGGCCTGACCAGCCGGTGTGTAAAAGACTTTGGCCAAACTTTCCTCACGGCCAACTCACAAAAATATGTGATTAATTGTGACCATTTAATAAGTCGTTGCAGATGCACGTGTGTACGCACATTAATTCTAGGTTTGTTTTCTTCACAACACCATCGGGTTTTAAAACCCACATCTCTGTAACTGTCGTCTTTTTTTTTTTTTTTGTATTGTTTGTTTTTCATTATTTCTTGTGTTAATAAAGCAATTAAATTGAGATCGACGTTGGTCAAGTTGAGTCCCAGATGCATGGCATTCTACGTTCACACTGCAATGACACCGTAGCTGAATGCATAGTATGTTTGTGAATTCAACATATCACATTGGCGTGTCGTCCTTTTCCCCCCATTGGAATGAAAATGTAACTTGTTGTCTGACAAAGACGGTGAAACATTGCCATTTCACAGCAATCAGTTTCTTGAGTTGTCAAAGGTGTATGAATACTGCTGTCAGCATCAACCACCAAATCCTGAGTCCCTACAATCAATCACGGCAATTTTGCTCTGGGGAAACGAAGACGTTTGGCTTGTCATGTCTGATTAGCAGCTCGGGCCTATTCTCTAAAGTCATAGTTGACAACATGATGCAGGCGTCTCCAAATTTCCCTAGAGCTGTATGTTCACAGTGGGATAATCACCCTGCTGCTGTGCTGTAATTCCCAGACTTAATTCCAAAATTTGGCACATGTGGAGGCCTTGTTCCAAAACACTTCTGCACCTCAGCTCCTCGGTAAAACCACTGCTTGATCTCTGCCCTTTAGTTTGAGCCTTCAAATAAATTGCTGTCTTGCAAATGAGCAGCATGGTCTTTATAATTCATGTGTTTGTGTGCGCATCTACCTATGTTTGCTTGTGTGCTTGATGTGTTCGTGTATGTTTGCATATGTGTCACACATGGATGTGAGCAGGTGCAGCAAAGATTATAATACAGTGCACTATACTTTTTTTTTTGTATACAATGTGGACGCTTGTACAGGTGCTAGAAATGAACATGTTATTCAGCCTAAATTATTCAGACAATTGTCTTGAGTGATATGGACCGCCTTACCTTAAAAAAGAAAGTTATTCCAGCCATTTTACTCTATTTTTTTATGCGAAGATATTGATACAAACCAAGTACTAGATTGGTCCCAAGGTGCTGCCGAAAAGCACGCCAATCTTCCAAATGTTGGTTTGAAGAACAGAAGAATGTAGAAAGTCCTTCGGTAGAGTGCATACCTCCATCACATAATGCCTGATCCACGAGAACGTATCGGGCCCAATCGATACATTTTTGAAATACCAGGCTCCGTATTGTTTTTGGCCCAATATCTCAATGGTGAACAATCACTTAAAAAATAAAATAATTCTCTCATCCAGAACCGGATTTGGATCTTCACGAAAATCGAATCAATTTATCCATGCCCCACACTCAATCAATCCACCAAGTTTCGTCTGAATCCATCCACAACTTTTTTGAGATATCCTGTACACAGACAGACAGAAAGTGGTCAAAACACAACCTCCTTCACCTTCGGTGGTGGAGGTAACTAGAAAGTTCATGGAACACGTTACCCACAGAGTCCTGAGAAACAAGGACATGGGCGGGGTCTGTGAGTGGCAAATTTGATTGGTCGGATGACGTAAAATGCTGTTATATTTTGTCCAATTACTGTTTAACGGAAGGGTTTTGAAACTGTCAAGAAGGCAATTTGTGTTGTTCATTGTTGAAGGATATAATTAAATTGAAATAAAATGAAGATTTTAAAGGTTGGAGAAAAAAAAACTTTTTTTGAAAGTTTACCGCCATTGATGTCTTTACCATCACCCTATCTAACACGTTACATTAGTTCTTCATTCCTGTTGTTTGTGTCCTTTATGACATCCTTAAAAGCAGCAAGTTTCTTGTTTGAAATTGTTTTCAATTTGGCTTGACTGCCAGACAGGGAGACAGACGAAAAATATCTCGCTCCTCTCTGAACATGTACGATCGGGACGAATTCATAGTGAAAGTATTCTGCAAAACTACAGGTCCATTTTCCGACTTGTTTTCAAAATATTACATTCAATTAAATTAAGTTTTTCCTCAATCATAAACTGACGTTTGTGGACAGACAGACAGACAGACAGACAGACAGACAGACAGACAGACAGACAAAGTGAATCAATTGATTAACCCTGATTTTTGCTTTATGTATGTGGGGTAAAAATGCCATCTGGACAAATTTGTCAGAGATAGTTCATAAAAACAACAGAGATAATTCATCAACTAATCATGAAATAGGCCCTGAGTGCCGTTGGCTGATTGTTTAGACCTCAAGACCAGGAGCCATGGAGTTTCAAACTTAGATGTTTTTTTGAGATGACCCTGACCGTTTGGTTGACATTCCCGCTGTGAGTGTGTTTCTGATGAAGTAGCAAAAAGCATGTCCTGAAAGATTTGGGCCAAAAACTTTCTCTGGCTGACCCAACAAAAAGATTGGAATAACCCAGGCCATTACAGAAGAAGTAGTAGGAAGGACATAGCTGCCATGGTCCAGAGAGAGGGTACAAAATATGAGATTTCTAGGGTTAGCTAGACTAAGCTATGCAGATTGTGGCTGAAGGAGAGACAGGACTTTTGAAAGGAGGCAATTACTAGGGGATCTGACAGACATGTTTAAGAAAATGAAGGGTGTGTAAGAGATCTGTTCAGTGGAGCTTTTCAGCAGAGTGGAGAGTGTTAGAACCAGGGGCCAGAGCTTGAGGATAAAGAAAATGAGAGTTAGGACAGTTTTCAGGCAGGAGAGGAACTTTCTGTTGGAGAGTGATTACTGCATGGAATGGTCTCCCCTGAAAGGCAAGGGCAGTCGATGGGGGTGGATAGGTATATATCAGAATTAGATATATACCTGGATGCATTGCAGATAGAGGGGTATGGTGACATTGGCAGGACTTGCAGGTAGTGTGGAGATGGGTTATGGATACTGGTGTTGGTGCAGTGTAGGGATGATGGGCTGAATGGCTCCCTCTTGCTCTGAGGTTCCTTGTGAGTTGTAGTCCTTGGAATAGTTGTAGTATATGAAGAAGCTTGTCTTGCATGGAAAATCGAGAATAGAAACCAAGCTGAGGATTTGTCACTGGAGAGTTAGATGAGAGATGAGATGAAGTCTGCAGTGACAATTAGGGGAGTATCTACGGAGGGTATCCGTGCACTCCCCCCCCCCAGGACTCTACCAAACCAACTTTTTAGCTTACTTTCATGGTCTTATTACACATTTGAGATGTTAACAAAAAAAAATTCCTGGCACTCTGGTGATATTCAAGATGGCGTCCAAAATAGCCCCCGAAATGGGTAAAATCATAGAATACGGTATATAACATCTCAAAAATATGGCAAATTGGAAAAATAATCATTGGGATTTGGTTCCTGATCATTAGTTACTTGTTTCTGATAATTGGCTGTATACTGCTTTCTGCATTTTGGGTTGTATTGGGCCTCTGTTGCAAACAAATCAAATCCTCAGATTCGCCTTAAGAGCCACTCATGATTGTTCTCTTCTGCTATTTGCAGCACTTTCTGCCACCCATCACGTTCAAATGAAGAGGTACCTTCCTTTGTGTCGATGCCTGCCTTTTTCGCATGGATTCGGCCTTCAGTATTGCAGAAAATACAATCAGGTTCAAAAATGATCTTTTCTGATGCTTTCTTGCACTTTACTCTTCCTTCTTGGCGAGCAGATGGTCCAGGAGCTTCAGGTTCGTTGGATGGTTTAACCTATGTAGGTTCAGGGTAACATCCTTGTGGATAGCTCTCGATCTCCTGGATCTCATCAGGAATGCCCTGACAGATATCTGTCATTCGATATGAAGAACCTGGTGGTTCAGCTAAGCGACGATCCCGTATATTTTTTGAGAAGTGCCAATCTATCATTTGGATTCGTCAAGTATGAAAAATATGTCAACGATCCATGCTTTATTCCAGACATATGAATGACGTAATGTTCCCGTTTGCATTTTCTTTCCATTTCAACAACTTTTTTTTGACAATTACATTAAACTATTTCTTGCTTGTCTGACATCTTGACTTGTGATCTTGATCTTGACTAGTTACGGTCTTGCTAAGCCAACTAATCTAACCTGGAAAGAGAAAAAAAATACACATAAAAAGATTAGTACACATAATAGTTGAGTGTATGTAAATATTCAAAGTGCATCGGGGTGTGTTTGTGTGTGTGTGTGTGTGTGTGTGTGTGTGTGTGTGTGTGTGTGTGTGTGTGTGTGTGTGTGTGTGTGTGTGTGTGTGTGTGTGTGTGTGTGTGTGTGTGTGTGTTTTCTGACTTTCAAATTGTCCGCCATCTTCAATTCCAAGTACGATAACAATAATAAACATCCTTGATAAGAATTACAAGACGAATATTTCATGGTTCTGTCCCTCTATTATTATTACATTAATGATTATTTGGAGCTGACATTTGATATTTACGATGATTTTACCATTTTTAAAACCATTTTGAACTCCATCTTGGATTTTATCAATGGCAACAAAACATAAATCACCCCAGAGGCCTATTAGTTTCTAATAATCAGGAATATACATGACAATTAATCCAAATATTAATTCACTGTATATTATTCTAAGTTTCAGGCTGTTATATACAATTTTCTATGATTTTGCCTATTGTGGCGACCATTTTGGATGCCATCTTGGAATTTAAGCATTTTAACAAAATTCACTCACTCGGTATATGTTACTAATGATGAGAAACACATTAATCCAATGAATAATTTCCAATTTTGTCACAGTTTTTGGCTGTTACATATAATTTTCTATGATTTTGCATATTTTGGTGGACATTTTAGATGCCATCTTGGATTCTGAAAAAAATGTCAACAAAGCCCAATTATCAGAAACAAGTAACTAATGATCAGGAACCAAATCCCAATGATTATTTTTCCAATTTGCCACATTTTTGAGATGTTATATACCATATTCTGTGATTTTTACCCATTTTTGACACCGTCTTGAATATCACCAGAGTGCCAGGAAATTATTTTTGTTAACATCTCAAATGTGTAATAGGACCATAAAAGGAAGCTAAAAAGTTGGTTTGGTAGAGTCCTGCGGGTGGGAGGGGGGGGTGCACAGATACCCTCCGTAGATACTTGACTAAATGGATCCATTAATTTGTCAATGACAGGAAGAAGACTAATTGTTTCGAGTTCATAAGTTCTGTCTTTGAGTCCTTGTGAAACACAATGATCTTGATAATTTTCCGGATGAAAGTGGCAACTATTTGAGGCATAACTGATGAAGAGCAGTTTGTGCGTTTGTGCGTTTGTTTGTTTGTTTGGTCCAGGCTAGATTAAAAAAAAAATTCCAATTTGAGCTTTTGTCATCAAATTTTCATCAAACCTTCATTTTGAGAATATGGAGAAGTCTAATGAATAATTGGATGAACAGTAAGTACAGATAGCCCTTTTTTACTCAGCTGTCGCTGTGGAGTGTGAGATAGCTGGGTTTGTTTCATCGCTTCAGTGTCTCTTTATATTGTCCACTTGCATTTTGAGATGATTTCTCATTTGCCATTTGAGCTCTTGTCATCAGATTTTTAACAAACCTTCATTATAACAATATGGACAACATTATTGAAGTAATTTTTCTTTTTTTTAGCTGTTGTTTTTGTCAAGTTTAGTTCCAGTACAAAGCAAATGTGCTTTGCATTTTGAGATGCTTTCTAGTTTTTGCAAAGCAATTTGAAGCTCAGGAAAAGACAGGAAAAATCTGCCTCCTCATCCACTGCATTCCACCCAATATTTAGTTGTAAAATAACTTTCGCTGCAAGGAAGGCTCCATTAAATTTCACACTCTGTGTATTCCATTGTTCATAAAATACTTCATAAAAGACCTGAAATTCCTGAAACCTGACCTGAAATTCCAGGAAGAGATTCCTGAAATCATGCAATTTGGGAAAATAACTTATTGCATAAATTCCTTTTTATACATGGTCGAGGCTCGTGCAAGAGCGAGGACACAGAACAGATCAAGACACAACGTAACAAAGGGAACAGCAGGAGAAAGGGGAAATGCCAACAGCAGGGTGGAAGGAAATTGTACACAGAGACTGACAAACAAGGGATGCATGTAACGATGAGGGGTAGGGCAAGGTAGAAAAGACGAACACAAGGGGTGGACAAGGTGGATACATAAGCAAAATTTTGGGAGGGCCGGGGGGGGGGGGCGGTTGATTAAGAGGTGTAGAAAAGATGATGGTTTTGGATGGGTGATGACTTGGTATGGTGGTGAACACTGCGTTGAAGACCTGGAGGGAAGAACGAGATTGAAGAGAATGTGGAAGTTGGTTTCACAAGTGAGGAAAAGAGTAATAAATGAGTGGAGGTGAGCAGTGTTTCTGGGTTTAGGTAGTTTCACGAGGAGGGGGTTGCTGGTGGACCGCATGTGTCCTGTAGATACATGGGGAAAGGGGAGTGGGGAAATCACAGAGACAGCAGAGGGGTGCAAAACAAGAAATGAGGCGGATGGAAGAAGACAGAGAGACCACCGACGTGTTGGCAATGGCGAAGTTATAGGCCCATGGATTCAGTTTCATCGTGAGATATTCCAATGATCGTGAAAGCCTTGGTTTCTATGGCATCAAGCTGAGCAAGATGTGAAGTAGGGGAGCTAGCCAAGAGGGGAGAGCAGTGCTCCATCAAACTTTGGATGTAAGCCTTATAGGTGGATAGGAGCTCCTTAGCATGAAAAGGAAACCTCTAATCAATACATGTACGGCTTGCCAAGTATTCTTAAGACTCTGAGGAAACTCAAGGAGCTGAGCTTTATCGACCCGCTTCAACCCCATAAGCAAGAGCTCCCAGTCATGGGGCACGCTATTTGCATGCCTGGGCAAGACATTAGTGAGAAGACTTCAGAGCAACATTTTGCTGTGGAATAGATGTTTCATTGTCATCGGCCATTATTTGGCTTGGAATGTTGAGAAAGAGAGAAACAGAGACAGAGATGAATGATGAGAATTTCCTTTGTCATTAGAGACTACTAATACGTAGAAAGGCTGATCATGATTGAGTGTCCCCATGAAAAGTCAACTTGTTCTCTTATTTCTTTTCACCATCATTATTAAGGTTTCCCAAATTGCTCCTTCGCAAATCACATTTTGACATATTGTTATTTTGTGGAACCATTGTTGCATGCCATCTGCTGGAATTTGTTTGTGGACATTCAAGATCGCACGGTTATCTTTCGTGAAGAGGAGGCGAGCTCGCACTCTGTAACAGGATATGATACATGAGAGAGAATTTCTTTTATCTTGAAAGCATATTACAAAGATGCACTGGATGCTTTTGGGAGGAAAATTATATTCTTCCTTTTTGGTGGAACATTTTGTGATTTCCTTTTTTTAAATCCTTGTTCAGGACAATCGGCACCAATCTACAGTATTATGATTCTGAATGGGTTTGCAATTTTGAACCTATAATAGATAGCCAGCAATTAAAGTGGCGGCGGAACCAATTTTCAGCCATAACGACGTTCGAAATGATCCTATCAATCGTAAAATAATGGCGAGTTTTTTTTTTTCTGGGACACAATATATTCCCACAGGACAACCATCAAGTCAGAATCTTTTATCAAATGATGAACATCAAGGGAAGCCAGAGGCAGAAAGCTTGAAGACTTGGTGTGAGATAGAAAATATGTTGAGAGAGATTTTTGCTAATGCGCTGAGACACACCATTACCAGACTGACTGACAATATGATAATCCACTCGAACATTGAGAATACGGAAATTATTTACCAGAAGGCTCCAAGAGAGCTTGAGGACGTCGTAGACCATCACAAAGATATGGGGGACTGAATTTGACAACTCGTGCTACATTTCAGACCTAACACTCAGAATTTCATTTTGGATCTTTTGTGAGATGACTTTTGTAGAAACTTTTTGATGATGATGCTACTTCGGATGACGAATGTTGTTGATAAATATTTTTTACTATTTCGAAGCTCGTTGCCTACAGGCAGGAACAGACATAAAACAGTGTCAATAAATGGCTGCCTGCTTCCAAAACTGATATGAAAATTTCTGCTTACAAGTTGCTTTCTAAATCAATTAAAGAAAAAATATTGAGCAATAACAATGGTAATATTCTTTGAGGATGGAAGGAAGTTATTCATGTGAGTGCTTTGGAATTGAGACAGCAGCCATTTCGTTCCTTTGTGGTCTATGGTCGCCTGTGAAGAGCATGTGGTCTATTGCAGCGAATAGAAGCAACACTGGGTTGCCACGTTATACATTTCTGGGAAAGTTGTATTTTCAAGTTATTGTTGCATTTTTTTTCTCTCTCTCATATAAGGAGGTGAAGTGAAAAATTCTATGAGGATCAGAAGTATTTTTTGAAATCTGAGCTTCCTTTGAATCTAAGCAAATCCATTTCATTTCATTTGTTTCTCACATCGTCAAACTTCACCTTAAGGGTCAACTGATGCTTCACCTTGGCTTATTTTTATATACACACACACACACACACACACACACACACACACACACACACACACACACACACACACACACACACACACACACACACACATACATACATACATACATACATACATATATATATATATATATATATATATATATATATATATATATATATATATATATATATATATATATATCGGGGCATAATATGTGATACCGGTCGTCCGTCCATCCGTCTGTCTGTCCGTTCCTGTCCGCACTCTAACTCCCAAAGTTTTCAACTTTCACTTTTCATATTTGGTACATAGGTACAGACTGGAGACGGTGTGTCGCGACATGCGTTCATCATCTAAAGTGGTTGCCATGGCAACCAGGATGCTGTTTTCCATGTCGTAGCACAATTCTGTATATACCTTCTTGTTCGGGTGTATATTGTGCTCACTTGAGCTCTTGCTTTAATATGGTTTCATGAAATGCATTTCTTGGGATTACAAACAAAACTACTTTCCACACGATCACTTTTTAGATCCTCATGGAGGATCTCTAAGTCTTACTCACGTTGTTGTTCTTCATCTTCTTCTTGTGGACTTTTTTGTTTCACAACCCAGAGTTTTCATCGGATCTTCGTGAAACTTGCCATGTATATGCAGAAAGCTCACGCACAGGCAGGAACCATCTCTGATTTTGGAAATTCTTCCTAGAAAAAAAGTTGACGTCATAATATCGCCGCTAATGGAAATCGCCAATACCATTATCTCCGAAACTTGGCAAGCTGTTTGAATTTTGTTTGCGGGAATCAAGCCGGGCATTAGCAGAGATAATTTATCGCAAACCTGATACATCACAATGACGTTATATTCGTTTTTCTGACGTCATCATTAAGAGGACGAGGATCTTAGCTCATTTGAGCTTGTTATTTTATTTTCCTTGGCATTTTCGAAGATTATAGAAATGAAATTGAACTATAGAATTAATTTGTAATTTGAAATCAAATTGAAGACCAAATCTTGACAATTTTCACACCCTCACTACGTCTCTCTGAAAGGACTGTCTGGAAATCCCCCAACCTACCAATATCTAATTTCTCAACAATCCCCTTGAAGAAGTCCTTTCATTCAAGCTTCTGGGTCTCACTATCTGCCATGATATTTCCTGGGAAAGCCACATTTCCAAGCTGGCCTCCAAAGCCAGTCGCCGACTGGGCATCCTCCGTCATGCAAAATCCTTCCATGGCACACCTGAGCTCCTGAGCACATACAGAGCTTTCATCTGCAGCCAGATGGAGTACTGCTCTCACCTCTGGGGTCGTGATCCTGCCTCACACCAAGCTCAGATTCATGGTGTAGAAACCAAGGCATTGAGGATCATTGATATCCCCTGTGATGAAGTTGAGCCCTTCGGTCTCTCACTCTCTCACTGTAGGTAGGTCAGTGGTCTTTCTGTCTTTTACCATCTCCAATCTGGCCTCCCCCTCCACTCTGTCTGCCTGTGCTGTGTCCCCCCTATATTTCTGCAGGGTGTTCAAGGTCCACCAAAAAACCCTGCTGGTGAAACTGCCAAAATCAAGAATCACTGCTCACCTTCACTCTTTCATTCCTTTTTTTTTCCCGCATTGGGAACAAACTCCCACACTCTCTTCAATCCCACTCTTCCGTCCAGGTCTTCAAATCAGCTGTTCACCATCATCTCATGTTTTCCCCCATCCAAAACCATGATCTTTTCTACCCCCACTAATCCACTCCAAACCCATCTCCATCAAAGTCCCTGCCGTGCCCATCTTGTTACCCCGTGTACCCTGCCTGTCCCATCCCTCTCCCTTCCACAGATCTCCTCATGTCTCTGTTCCCCACTGTTTTGGCTTCCCTCTCTCACCCCTCTTGTCTCCTGCTCCCCTTGTGATATGTTCTGTGTGTTAGCTCTAATATGAGCCTCGATATTGCAAACACAAAAAAATACTCCATTAGAGTCATCAGAAGGAACCCAAATAAGTAAAGAGCAAAGATGGCATCAACAGGAGGAACATGAATAGGATTTGGGTTTCAGCTGTTACTCCACTACCCTCAAACCCAAACAGGTGCAGTCAAGTGAGTCTTACAGAAAAAACAAAATTCTGCTATAATTCACTTCTCCTTAGACATATAGATTAAAAAAAAAAAGAAATATAGGGTAAAAGAGTTAAAATAAAAGAAAACGAAATAATCAGAATGAAAAAAGAGAATTATGAGAAAGTAGAAATAATTGTGGAAGGAACAAAGAAGAAGTGACAAAGATGTCGGGAAGAACGCAGAGAGATAGGTTTCAGCAGTTACTCCCCTGGCTCAAACGCAACAGCAGTTACAAGCTTCTCGAGGTCCATCAGAGGAGAAGAACTGTCCACACAGCATCAGGATATGGTACAAACATAATCAAATGGAAGAGCAAATACTGCATTGGAGGCATCAGTATGAACCCAAATAAGTCAAGAGTAAATATGGAGTCATCAGTAGGAGCCTGGATATGATTCTGGTTTCAACTGCCACTCCTCCACCCTTCAAAATGATCCAAGTCCTCCTGAGTATGAAAAGTATGTCGAAGCGAGTTGTCAGATAGGTGAACAACAGGTTGGTGGAGTAATTTTTTTGGTGCAAAGAATGCAAAGAGGCAATATTGAACCGTCTGTAGCTTGGTCATCGATCCATTTTTCTTGACCTGCCAATTTGAATGTCAGGTTGTGTTGACCCGATGGGTATAATTGTATCGCTCAGTAACACTGAACAACAAATTTCAAAATTTTTTTTTTACTGGAGATGTGTAAAGTGATTAAGACTCATTTGGGTACGCTGATTTCAAAAATCATAACTGTTTTGCTGTATCACGTCAGGATTTTCAGGAACAGAAATATTCCCATTGCCTAGAAGTCAGGATTTCAATGAAATTTACATATGTCTTTAACATGTCTATTTCGTACAATTGTTGTTAACTTGTGTTATATTTCTTTCTTTCAGATAAAGATGAGTAGGCGTTCCTGTACCAATCATCCTGACAACTTCTGTTATGTCTGTGGTCGGTATACCAAAAAAGATCAACAGCGAAGTATATCTACAGCAGTGAAAATGAAGGCCGCCGACTTTCACTACTTCGGGTGTAAGGTGGGGGACCAAGAACAGAGCTGGGCACCACACATCTGCTGCACAAGCTGTCACACAACCTTGACTCAGTGGTTGGTGGGCAAACGCGCGAGCATGCCATTTGCGGTGCCCATGATATGGCGTGAGCCGCAGAATCATCATGATGATTGTTATTTCTGCTGCACAAGCATCGCCGGCTTCAACAAGAAGAATAAAGGTCACATCAAGCACGCTGACTGCGTCTCTGCTCGTAAACCTGTGCCTCATGATGACGAGAACCCCGTTCCAACACCTCCAGCTGATCAGAACATAGCTGTAAGCAGTGGTGAAGAGGATGGTGATGATGAACCTTTTGAACCCGACACTCAAGAATCACACCTTCTGAACCAGGGAGACTTAAATGATCTTGTAAGAGATCTCTCGCTGTCAAAGGCGAAGGCAGAGCTGCTTGGATCAAGGCTGCAGCAGTGGAATCTACTTGAACCTAACACCAAGATATCCTTGTTCAGAGCACGTCACAGAGACATGGCTGAGTTCTTTGAGATGGAAGACACGATGACATTCTGCAGTGACATCAACGGTCTGTTGAAAGAACTTGGGTGTGATCACGATCCTGCAGACTGGCGCCTCTTCATCAACTCGGGGAAGAACAGCTTGAAGGCTGTTTTGCTCCACAATGGCAACGAGAAACCATCAGTCCCACTGGCTCACGCGTTCGGCATGACAGAGACCTATGAGACTATGCGGCAGCTGCTTGATTCCATCAAGTACAATGACTTCAACTGGCACATCTGCAGAGACTTGAAAGTGGTGGCGCTGTTGTTAGGGCTGCAGTCAGGCTACACGAAATACATGTGCTTCCTTTGTCTCTGGGATAGCAGAGGCGACAAGAATCAATGGACGAAGAAAGATTGGGAAGAGCGAAAAGAGCATGTACCTGGTCGACACAACGTGAAGCATGTCGCCCTTGTCGACCCAGCCAAGGTTTTCCTTCCACCACTCCACATAAAGCTCGGCTTGATGAAAAGTTTTGCACGGGCAATGGATCTGAATGGGCGTGGGTTTTTATACCTCAAGGAAAAGTTTGGCAACACCTTGTCGGAGGCCAAGATCAAGGCTGGTGTCTTTGTTTGACCGCAAATCCAACAGATTATGAAGGACGAAACTTTTCCGACAACTCTAAACCCCAAAGAGCTGGCAGCGTGGAGGAGCTTCAAAGCTGTGACGGACAACTTCTTGGGGAACGAGCGCGCGGACAACTATGAAGAAATAGTGCAGCAGCTGCTGGAGTCCTTCAGGAAACTTGGCTCCAGGATGTCCCTGAAAATCCATTTCCTACACTAGCACCTGAACTTCTTCCCTGACAACTTGGGAGCAGTCTCGGACGAGCACGGCGAGCGATTCCACCAAGAGATTTCACTCATGGAGACGCGTTACCAAGGGCGGCACAACCCGAACATGATGGGCGATTTCTGCTGGTTCCTGCATCGTGAAACTGACACAGAGCAGCACAAACGCAAAGCCAAATGCCTAAAGCATTTTTAATTACATTCTAGTGGAGTTTTTCTGTAATTTCTATAATTTTGAAGCATTCATGATGAAATAAATGAATAAATGAATTTTTGTAAATTTCATTGAAATCCTGACTTCTAGGCAATGGGAATATTTCTGTTACTGAAAATCCTGACGTGATACAGCAAAACGGTTATGATTTTTGAAATCAGCGTACCCAAATTAGTCTAAATCACTTTACACATCTCCAGTAAAAAATTTTTGTTGTTCAGTGTAATCACAATGCTTACATGCATGGTTAATGCTAATACAGGGTTGTGCAGTTGATCTGGGCAGTGAAAGCCTGATATCTGCCTTGTTTTGAGATAATCCGTGTGTGTGTGTGTGTGTGTGTGTGTGTGTGTGTGTGTGTGTGTGTGTGTGTGTGTGTGTGTGTGTGTGTGTGTGTGTTTTCGTTCGTGTTAGTGTTCGTGTTAAAAATAAGGAAAATATTCTGTGCCTGGGGTGGGAGTTTATGTTCTTTATCTTCATGTTCAGGACTGGCCACATATTCACCCTCGAAAGGATTTAAGATGCTCATGATGCAGTTGGTGTGAATGCAAATCTGTTTTTTGCATACAACTGCAATAGGCCACATGTAGCCTCAAGCCTTCCTTGTTCTGGATGTTCACCTGGCTCCATTCTCCGATTGAGGTAGACACAAGTAGAAACCCAATGCACCATACGAGCTGAACGCCTGAAACCATACTTTTATCTTCTGGTTTAAAAATGAATTTTGAGAATATGAATTTGTTGTTGCTTGATCAAGAAATAACTTGCTCTTCGCCCCCAAATGGCATTACATTATTCAGGTGTTGCTGCAAGCAGTGGCTCGTCCTATTTATTGAATGGTAACATTGCGATGAAAAGCTAAAAAGAGCTCATCAGAATAAGCAACTTTATCACAAACGCCTCATTCCGCGATGCAACAACCAAGCTAACCCCGAGTGATTGGAAATAGTCTTGTTATTCTTGATTGCAATCAGGACATTTGCTGTAGTATGTGACAACTCGTTACATTTATCATGTTCTTACATGAGGACATAGTCCAAGCCATGGCAGTTCATCTGTCAACGTGAAACATGATTGCACAAACCGTTCTGATCAATTCTTCTGCAGCTGTGCCACGTATCACAATGTTTGGAATGTTGTTGTTCGTATGCAATATTCTAACCATTGGAAATGGAAAGGCATCTATTTCGTAATGCTGTCGTGTTGAACCTATACTTTTTCAAATTGGATGGAGCATCCACTCTGAGAGTGTGGTAGATCGGCGATTCTCTTTTGCTCCTGGCCGAGTCGTACCAAAGACCTTAAAAACGGTACGTGCTGCTTCCTTGATTGTTGCTCAGCAGTTGGAGGATAGAGAACAGCTAAACCCTGCGGATAGCATTTTATGGAGGTTGCAAGGGTGAGGTTTCTCCATAAAATGCCCCACCGACCTTGGAGAGCAAAGCGACATCACTCAATATGCATTGCCAGGACCCAGAGTATCGGCTTACCAATAAGTTACTTCCCCCAACTACCCATAAGTAATAACTTACAAGTTCAGTGCTGTGTGTGTGTGCCCCAATTACATGAACCCTTGACCATGTTAACCTTCAATGGTTTATGAAACTTCGCCTTTTTAATGACGTCCTTACTTTTGGAATATTTCCAATGTTTATGTGGTCAAGTGATTCTCGTCCTGCTTACAGGGGAATTCGCGCATTGCGTTCCTCCAAGTCCATCAGTCGGTGTACTGCAGTTAGAGCGGAGGGTTGTGGGCTCTTGACAGAGGAGTCTGAAGTGAAGGCTCGCTGGGCCAGTTACTTTGAGCAGGTGTACCACCCTGACTCACCAGATATTGAGTTGGATGTCAAGGGTGTTTTTGTCTTTATTGCTGACCCTCCAAGCAACTGTGATCCACATTTGTTTGTGGAAACACAGGCTGCGGTGAACCGGATGAAGTGGGGTAAAGATCCTGAAATCTGTGGCATCCATGCTGAACATCTCTAGGCTGGTGGAAATGCTGTACTCATGTCGTTGCATGCCGTTCTGTGCTCTGCCTGGAACACGGGCATCATCCCAACTGACTGGGAGAGAGGCCATGTTGTCCCTCTCTGGAAAGGGAAGGGCGATTACCAGGACTGCAACAATTGGGGTGATGCTGCTCTCAGTGCTGGGCAAGGTCTTTGCTTGGATAATTCTTGATAGCATTTGCCACCATGTGCTCAAGCACTAGCGGGCAAAGCAGTCAGGCTTTACACCAAAGGGGTCAACAATTGACCGTATCCTTGCTCTTTGGGTCCTCACCGAATGCAGATGAGTGTTTTGGTAGGGGCTGTTTGCAGCCGATGTTGATCTCTGTAAAGTGTTTGATTCAGTGAATCGGGATGGCCTCAAAAGGATTCTTGGTCTTCGATTAATCCGATATCTGAACTGCACTCTAGAACTGAGAGTGCTGTGAGATGTAGTGATACAATCTCTGACCTATTTCCAGTTGTTATTGTAGTTCATCAGGTGTATGTACTGCCCCCCACACTTTTCAGCACTTGTCTGGACTGGATTCTGGGGAGGATGTTGGAGAGATGAAGCTGTGGTGCATCATTTTGGAATGTCAATATCTCAGACTTTGATTTCACAGACAATGCAGTCATCTTTGCGGAGACTGGATATCCTTTTGGGGGCCTTCGAGGTGCTGAATGAGGAGTCGGAGTGGCTGGAATTATGGGTTTCCTTTGTCAAAACTAAGATCCAGGCTTTCAATGACATATTGGATGCAACTATCTTGTCTGTACCTGTTTGTGTTGAGTATGTTGAAGTCACGGAGAGATTCACTTCCCTTGGCAGTGATGTTTATGTGTCCGCTGGCTGTGAGCCAGAGGTCAGTTGATGTCTGTGTCAGGCCTGGGGAGTCATCGATTAACTGGATAATGGGGCGTGGCGCTGTTGGTACCTGTGCAGGAAGACAAAAGTCTGAGTCTTCAGGTTCTTGGTGCTTCCAGTCTTGCTCTACAGATGTGAGATTTGGACTCTGATCATGGATCTGAGCCGGAGACTTAATTCCTTTGGTACCTGTTCTCTTTGGAGAATCCTTGGCTATCGCTGGTCGGACTTTGTGTCCAACGAGTGGTTGCTGAGAGAGACTCAAATGAGATTTGTTACCTGCATAGTCCTTGAGCATCAGCTGTGGTTGTTTGGACACATGGCTTGTTTACCTGACGCTGATTCTTCTCATCAAATTCAATGAGGCGTGGGAGCCTCATGAGTGGAGGAGGTCAATGGGCCAACCATGTGCCTCGTGGGAACAGCAGGGTGATCAGCATCTCAAGGAGATGGGGATGGGCCAGGCATCTGCCTGGAGGATGGTCAGACAGAGGCCTCTGGAGTATTGGTGGAAAGTCGACACAGCGATGCTCTTCTCCGGCACTTGCTCCCATACCTGACTTGACCTGCAGATTTAAGGTGTTATTATACATTGTGCGTACTTTAAATATAATGTAATATTTGTTTTCTATTCTCCATGTAATTCCTCCTTTGCCTTGTCCACCACCCGAACTTGCCTTCTATTTCGCTTAATATAAGTTTTCTTCATACTCATAAATGTTGAAAAATCTGTTGTTTTTCGACATTTGGCTTTACATTCAGCATTAACACTGTTTAGCTTATCAGTTGTTGGTTTACACTTGGTAACAGGTTGGTGTAGTAATTGGTCACCTCTCCTTGCAGAGTATATCAGCTTGGTGGGTGGAATTCTGGTGCCATTCATTCATGGAGTGTTTGTTATTTTTCAATGGCCCTTATATTCAAACAAAATCCTGCACCATTTCATCATCCATCCTTAATGGATATCTCTCTCAGTATTTCATTCTGAACCTATTAAGTCCAGAGTGAATTTTTTATTTATTTGTCTATCATAATTCATATTGTTTTGATCATAATATGTTTATAAACTAATGTCATTGATGCTCTCACCATTTTTGCTAAATATTTCATGCTACTGCCTTATCTCAGAAAGGTTTTGCATTTATTTGTTGTTTCTAGAGGTCTAAGTCTTGCGCATAAGCTGGTATGCATCGGACATCGGTCTCATCAGGTTACTTTTCCATCAAGTACAAGGAGTTAGTTAGTATTAGATAATGGAGAGATAAGCATATTAATTTCACCAAATTCATCTAAAATACATTGAATGTAGAAATATTTGTCATAGTAAATGCAAAGTTGCTGCAGGACTTGTATCAAATGGTGTGATTACAGATTGATCCTGCATATTGTTGAGACACTTTTACATTGAGAACCATTTCGCACTGACTTCAAAATGTCGTAGCTCAACTTTAATTTACAGCAGGGTTTCTTAACCTTTTTCGTATTGTTTCCCCCTTTGAAATTGTCGAATAATTATATTCCCCCCCCCACCACAGTATCAACACGAAATTAATTACAAAAAATTCTTAAAAGAGTTATTCCAATAAATATTTTCATAAAAATATTGATACACAATTTATTGCATAACATTAACAGTCTTATATTATTTTAACATCAGCATTCCTAAAATCTGTCGTGTTGACTGTCGTACGATATTTTCTTTTATAGTGTTGCCAAATAAGCACGTTAATTTTCAGTGAATTTTTGTTCCGCTAATTTTTCATCGCTTGGGAAGCGTATTCGGACGACGTATTCAACGCAATAAATAGTTTGAAAATTGTTCAACCTAAAAAAATAATTTCCCCCCTGAAATCCGAAAATTTCCCCCAGCTTAAGAATTACTGGTTTACGGTTAATTGTTTCGAACTTGGTTTTGTAATTTCTCTATTGAACAGATGGAGTTGCATGGATTGGATTCATGTTTGTCTCCATCTGTCATGATGCATTATTACTCTTTGCTGTGATTTATTTATTATCTCACTCTTTTCCAGATGATGGCTCTTGGCTCTTTGTAATTAGGTTGTTTTCAAAGCATTTTTGTGAATTTTTTTTCAAACTTTGCTATTCTGTGCACCAGTAATTACACTTATTTGGGATCTTCATATAATCTACGATAATAAATCGACGTTGTGTGGATGTAGCTTTGGCTTCAATAGTGACTTGTCGATTGATTGCACCACTGACCAATTGGTTGTGCCTGTTTTTCCCTTCATTCATCGATTGGTCCCGGCACTTACCAATTGTGTGTGCCCATTTTTTCCCTTCATTTGCCAACTGGTCACGGCACTGACCAATTGGGTGTGCCAATTTTTCCAGCATCGTTATTCGTGTCTATTGTTATCGCGTCTATCCACGTCAGCAAATAACGGTCCATCTCAGTGTTGCGGCAAATCACATGCTTTGCTCACCTCATGTTGCAATCTCACATTCTCAGTGGTGATCACAATATTGGTGATTACAGTGCTGCATATTTATCCCATGCTTTCCTCAACTCATCCTGGTGATTACTATAATGATTGATCTATCCATGATAATTTTGCATTTTTTTGACTCTGAGGGTACGAAGCTTCCATCCATGTTATTTGGGCCGACACAGGTACTCCCACCAGGGGGCAGGGGTGCTCGCTAGTACGTGAAATATACTGAGAGATATATCCACCAAGGATGGATGATGGAATGGTGTAGGATTTCTTTGAATGGGAGGCACATTTAACAACAACAATTACAACAACCCTCATGACATAATGGCACCAGAAGCCCACCCACATAGCTGATACTCAAGGGGAGATAATGAGATTTCATTGGATTAGGCCATTGAACAACAAAAACAGTAACAACAAACAAAAACAGTCCCATGTCAGAATGCCACCAGTCATATCACCCAGTGTAATTCTGTGGTTTCATCCAGCACGGTGAATGCTTCGATAAAACTCTACTTTTCACTGGGGTGAATGGAATAAATGGGGGGGTGGAGTTCCAATTTTTTTTTTTAATGATGTAAGCAGAATTTGGAGACATTGTTAATTGGGCCAACAAATTTTGATGACGATGCACAAAGTGGTGAGGTTGGAGAAATGAAACAACAACAGACACAGACAAACACAGACAGACAGAACAGACACTGTCCTTTTATTTATATACATTTTTAGATTACAATCACATTATAGTGGATTCATTCTCCAGTTTTGTGTTCTTACTCACCTCACTGTTTCTTTATGATGCAATATTTTATCTTCATCTAATAATCCAAAAGTGTACACAATTTGAAGATGCTCTTTGAGTTATTTTTCTGTTATTTATCCTCAACCCCCTTTTTTTCTTGATATTTATTCTTCAAAAAGTCCATTATCATATAACCAAAGTTTATCTTGAGTATATTCCTGGTGTTTTTTTTTTTTTACTTTCTCTGTTTCTCAGTTTTAAGGGGCTGTCACACCTTGACGTTTTAGCCAGCGTATGGCAACGTATCAAAATGTATGTAAAACGCTGCCTTACGCTGAACTATTGATGTTTTTTTTTAAAGTTTTTGGCATATTCATAACAAGTTGGACGTATGCATAACGTATTAGTAACGTACACAGAACGTTTCGATAACTTATAGATAACATATACCAACGAATGCTTAGCATGTTGTCGGCGTTCACAACCTATGCCCAATGATATTCTAACTTATGCATAGCGCGCGGCAGCGTATCGCCGACGATCACGTGGCGAAGCCTATTAATAGGCTGCCGCTCAATGATTTAAAGGCCCTGTCACACCATGACGATTTTGCCAGCGTATGCCGACGTATGAAAAATTTGTCTAAAACGCTGGCACACGTCAAATACGTTATGGGTAAGTTTTGTATATGTTAAGAGCACGCTGAAGCACGCTGGCATATGTCATAAAACACCGAGCTCGTCGACAAATTTTAAGCATTCTCAAAATTTTTCGGCGTATGCCAGCATATGACTCACACGTTCTGCATACAGTGGCCATAAGTTACCGTATAATGGCATATTGGCAGCGTTTAGGGGAATTGGTATATAAAAATGGGGTTCATACAGGAGGAACCAGTCAGTGTTTCAGACTCCATGGTTTTTTTTTCTTTTTTTTTTCCTTCGGTATGATGGTGATGTTGACACTTCGATTTCTAGTGCGGTATGATTTAAATCGTTGAGCGGCAGCATTTTAATTATATTATATTATAACCACACTAGAAATCGAAGTGTCAACATCACCGTCATGCTGAAGAAAAAAAAAAAGAAAAAAAAACATGGAGTCTGGAACACTGACAGGTTCCTCCTGTGTGAACCCCATTTTATATACCAATTCCCATAAACGCTGCCAATATGCCATTATACGGTAGCTGTAAGTTAGAAACACGTTCAGTAAGTTCTGTGGTCGTCCGGAGACGTCAAATACGTCTACATACGTCAATATGCGTTGGAGCTATATTACATATAGGTTTAAAGCACGTTACTCATAGGTTAGAAATAAGTTTTGGGTACGCTAAACATTGCCTCGACATGTTTCGACTTATGAGTAACTTACAAGTAACGTGTGTCGACGTATGTCAACGATCGCATTACGTGCCTACAACTTATGGCCAGCGTATGCGGAACGTATGCGTCATACACTGACATACGTCGAAAAATTTTGAGCATGTTAAAATTTGTCGACGAGCTCGGCGTACTACGACGTAAGCCAGCGTACTTCAGCGTGCTCTTAACGTATACAAAACTTACCCATAACGTATTCGATGTGTGCCAGCATTTTAGACAAATTTTTCATATGTCGGCATACGCTGGCTAAATCGTCAAGGTGTGACAGCCCCTTTAGATTTGAAAAATCGATGAGTCTCTTAAATCTTAAACTCTAGTTTCTTGTCGCTGAAATTGCATTATTTAGTACTAGTGGGGAGCTGCGGAACATCTGTGCAGTGTAAGACACGATTTCAAGTCTTCAACTCTCCCCCCCCCCCTCCCCTACTCTCGTAAACCCCAAGTCATCAATCTTCACTTCATAACCCCAAGTGCTCACCTTCTCTCTCCCAACTTTAGGTTGTCAATATTCTCCCCACTCCAAACCTTCACACCTCCTCTACACCCACCACCACCACCACAACTCCAACTCTCCCCCTCACCAGTGAAAGTCCTCCCCCAAATGCCACAACCTCCCCTCCAAACACTGTCCCATCTTTGCCCACCCCCCCTTTTTCCAAGCCTAACTCTGTCCTCCTCCCCTCACCTTCCTCCCACTCAGAAAAGCAAACGGGTGTTCCCACATCAAAACCGTGGGATATTTAACACTTTCCACTCCCCTATCATACCATCACCGACTTCACAAAAACTGAAATCAAAACAGCTCCAACATGTCATGGCCCATGTCATCGCCTGTCCAACTCACAATCCCGTGAGAAATGTGAAAACCCTGTGGAATTGCAACTCTCAAGTGGCCAATAAACGCCCCAAAAACAATTATCTTCTTTCTGATACATATGTGCAGTGCACATCGTTAAAAGTAAATGATGTTGGATGTTTTCATTCACAATCTCGCGAGATCTCCGGAAGACTTTGGACAAAGACCTTTATAATGACATGGGCTTTATGGTCCGTGGTTAAATTGTTAAAGAGAAAATAATTGTAAGTAATAGCAAGGACCTGCAATAACCTCTGCAGTAAAAGCCCCGATTGAGAGAATGCTACACAGTTATTTGGGCAGTGTATCAACAACAGACTTTTGCCTCGATCACTAAGCCATCGCTTCACAAGGCCCGTGGCGCCTATGGGCATCCTTTTAACTGTTGCTTTAGTTGTTTTACACTGAAGGGAAAACTTGTAGGGAGAGCATGGCGATTGTGAATATGACAGCTCCGAAGATGTCTTTGGCTTCACATAGCAGTTAGCACCAACATGGTGAGCACCAACACCAACATGAATTTTCAGGTTTAAATTGTGGGTTGAGTCAGCTGAGCTGTCCAATCAATGTGTGGAATAGAATGTTACGCACAGACAGATGAACGGACGAACAAGTGTATTATTATATCGATTTATCCCAAACATGTAAACTTTTTAGATCCTTGTGGAGGATCTCGAAGTCTAACTCACGTTGTTGTTCTTCTGCCTCTTCCTGTGGACTTTTTTGTTTCACAGCCTCCAGTTTTCATCGAAACTTCCTGAAACTTAGCATATATATGTAAAAATACCCTGCGCAGACAGTAACTATCTCCGATTTTGAAAATTCCTCCTAGAGAAAAAGTTATGACGTCAAAATATCTCCGCTAATGGAAATCGCCGAAAAAAATATCTCCGAAACTAGGCAAGCTTTTTGAATTCTGTTTGCGGGAATCGAACAGGGCATTAACAGAGATGAATTACCACACATATGATACATCATTATGACGTCATATCAATTTTTATGACGTCATTTCTATTTTTTGACATTTTTTTTGTTTCACAACGCACAGTTTTCATCGGATCTTCGTGAAACTTGCCATGTGTATCTCCGATTTTGGAAATTCTTCTGAGAAAAAAGTTGACGTTGTAATATCGCCGCTAATGGAAATCGCCGACACCATTATCTCCGAAACTGGGCAAGCTGTTTGAATTTTGTTTGCGGGAATGAGGTCGGGCATTACCACAGATAATTTATAGCAAACCTGATACATCACAATGACGTCATATTCGTTTTTATGACGTCATCATTTATAGGACGAGGATCGTGACTCATTTGAGCTTGTTATTCAAGTGGTTCACTATCCTTTTACCTGCATTGTTTTTTTATTTTATAGCTTGTTTATTCTAATGTTAGCCATTGTTGACTGTTCGGTTTATCATTGCAATTACAAGGAAAAAAATTCCAATTTTAAAAAAAAATAATTTCAAAACACACTTGCTGGAAAATGTTCATTAACACGTACAACCTCCACAGAAAAATTCATCTTGAAAGTTTGCTTTTTCATTTTAAACGTGCTTCTTCATTCCTTGAATTGTAATGTGGAAAATACGAAGAACAAGCACCCACAATTTATGGTTTTTATCTTGCCAAAACGAAGTTTTTGCAAGATATGTTAGTCAGCTTGTATGTTTTTTTTTTATTTTTTTTATTTTTTATTTTTTATTTTTTTTGTTTGTTTGTCTGTAATCACATATAAATCACTCTGCAGAGCACAGTTATCATTGGAAATTTTGTAACTTCGCATATCAGAGGCCTATAGAGGTCCCTTTCAGCGCATAAAATTTTGAAGGTCAAGGTCAAAGGTCAAGGTCACTTTGTCGCAAATCAGGGGAGTCGACGAAACCCTTATTTTTTGAGTAATTTTAATCGGATCGGCTTCAAACTTCATGGGAATATAGTTCATGGTCTGGCGCTCAGCTGATTAATTTTTGGTAGCGATTGGCCTTGACCTTCATGGTTAGCGCCTCAGGTCAAACGTATTTGACCCCAAGGTCAAATTTTCAAGTTTTAGGAACCATATCGTGTCGTACCTCAAATTGAACACCTCGATGAGTGCTTTATAGATACGTCAAGCTTGAGACATTATGACGTCATTTGATGATGTTATGAGGTAAACGCATATTTTTCATGGTTACTCTGCAGAACGATTCTCATCGGAATCTCTCGTAGGCAGATATTCCTCAAGTAGTCGCTCCTGGTGGATAGCAGCTCTGTTCACCTCAGTGTGACCTTAAAGAAGTCACACGTGGTCACCTTTTGGCAAGATGCGGGTCACCCTGCAGGTGACATTGGTTTATTTTTTTTTAAGTGTCCTTCTGGAACCTGCTTTTAAAGAGAAATTCAATGTGAGTGTGTTTTGTGTAGGATGGAAAATTAGCTCGTAAATAATGAACCAAATCGCAAGGGCTAAGAAAAATCACAAGACAAGCTAGTTACTATGAATCGAAAGTTACAGCTACAATATAAGTACATACTAGAACTTAGTACATACTAGAACTAGAAGTTCTGGCAAGTTTTGATCAAGGCTCTGCAGGTCAACATATAGACCAATGATGATCCTTGTGTTTCTGGCCATGAATGAGGATGTTTAATCAGGGAGGCTGGAGATCGTGCAGTTCAAGTTAGGATTTCCAGACCTACTGCATTATACCTGGACAGACTAAGTGCTCTTTCCTCTGGGGAGCATGCACTACCATTCCCCCACAGGGGAAGTAGAAGGTCCTGTTATCAATGCATGCAGGTCACCCAGGTATGACAAAACAATTGCCAGAGGGTATGTTTGGTGGCCAAAAATAACAGATATTGAGTTTTGTATTTTCAGACTTTTGTTACATACCATAAGGATGTCAAGGCCCCTGTACATATGCCTTTGCATACTTGGAGTTGGCCTGGAAGACCTTGGTCCAAAGCTCGCATTTTTTAAGGGCGCCTATTTGGGAAAGTATTTTTGATTGGAGTGAATGTCCATTCTAAGTGCATGGATGTGACTGATGCTAATGGCCACTGAAGGATGATCAGTAGAAAATTTTAGTGATTTTTTTTAACTCCTGGTTTTTTAGATGTTACCATATCAGCACTGGACAATGACACCGTTTTCATGCGTGAGAAATTTCAGCTGTTTATGTTTCATATCAACGCGGCTCCACATCACCCGCAATCGAATGAATGAGGTGAAAGGGCTGTCCAAAATTCCAGATGTCATGAAGTAGCTTGAGACCTTGTTGAGCGTTTTATTGCAGGTCTGGTGGATGGTGTTTGTTTAAATATCAGGAAACTCCTCATTCCACCAATTAGGTCGTACCTGCTGAGTTACTTAAATGGATCAAGTATTAAAGATGCACTTGGTTACATTCCAACTTATATGCTCAAAGTTAACCTTGAGGCTTACTTTATTATTGGTGGAATTTATACTTGAGATCTACAATATATTGGAATTCAATCAACCCTGAAATCAACAATATGCTGAAAATTAACTGAGACATGCAAGATATTTTGGACAATTGACTGTTGAAAGTAAAATTGCAATTATTGATTACAATTATCAGTTTATACCGGCATTATTATTGATCTCATCCAAATTTGATCACCGATTTAAAAAGTAATGATAATAGTAATTTTAAAACTACTTTGCAAGCTTCTGACACCATATTATATAATTGCAACTTCCCATGAATAACTGTACTTGTTCTTTTTTTTTTACTGTTTTCCTGCTATCACTTGAGTGCACATATCCTGTTGTCTCGTTTTGCACAGAATAACAAGCATGAGTGAAAATGCAGAATGCTGATGTGCTTTCAAAGCTTTGTTGCTTGACAGTCAGATCTTTGGATTTCACTTTAAATCAATTTTACGTTCATGCCATTTTCTTTAAAGGAAGCTGTGCACAGAAGATATCATGGTGTTCATAACTCCAGAAATATGCAGGCTTCCTGAACAACTGTGTTAATATTCACAATCTTTATTTCCAAACGAAAAGCCAAGAATGAAAAAAAATATGAGGCCTCCCAGACTCGAAGGCATTTTCTGGCTGTTCTCTTTTTTTTATTTCCATGTCTCTTCACTTATCCCTTCACCTCTCCTTCTTATCCTTCTTATTTGCTCTCTCTCTTTCTCTCTTTCTCTCTCTCTCTTTTCTCTCCACCCCCCACCCCCTCAACTACTCTCCCACTCTTTCTCCCACGAGAGTTATTAAACAACAGGAGGTGATTCAATCCTGAATGCCCTTTATTAAAGGACAACAACAGCATTGAGCCTTTATTCAACAATAGCAGGTACTTCAGCAGCAAGTACTATCAGAGATTGATTTTGTATTTTTTGATTGCAAATCTTTTGGGGTTTTTTTTTTATTTTTATTTTTTGCAGAACTATTCTGCGATTTGTAAATGATTTGATGCTGATCTGAGAAATAGAACATGTCCTTCAATCATTGAAAAATCTTGCAATCTCACTATCTTACCCTGTTACTCTGAAAGTATCATCAAAATATTGCACTTATCTATTTCCATGATCAGCTGCTGGAAGAGGTTCAGTCCCTTGAACTCTGAGGGTTCAACATCAACCATGATCTATAATAATCTAACCTGTGCCAACTCAATAGCAAATTTGGCCTCTAAAGCTGGCAGCAGACTGGGAATCAACTGTTGTTCCAAGTTTTTTTTTGGAAAATCAGAGCTACTGTCAGTCTACAAACCCTATTCTGTCGCTCAATGGAGTACTGGTCTCCTCCATGGGCTGGTGCCCCACATCCCATCTGTTTTTCTTGGAATCGGTAGAAGCTAAAGCTCTCAACATTATTAGAATCTCCCACGATGTGGCTGAGGCACAATGTCTGTTGCTCTCACATCACAGACATGTCGGTGACCTCGATTTTTTGCTCACTCTGACCTTTGCCCTCTGACTCTCCCCAGCAACTTCAGGATTCACATGTTCTTCAAGCAACCCCATCTAGGTTTACCTTCCAAAATCCACACTGACTGCACAGCTCAACTCTTTCGTTCCTCACTTCTCCTGTCTGTGGAACTCCCAGAGACTGTTTTATTCCACTTTTCCCTCCACTGATTCAAGCAGTTGGTGCATTGCTCTTTCATGTATGCCATCCCACATCCGCACCCACAAACTGTATTTCACGTATTAACGTTTTATAACTAACTACTCTAAGATGCTGGTTTGTGTTTCCTCCCTTCCTCTCTCTCCACTTTTCCTGTTCATTAATTTCCTTGCTTAATGTGTCCAACTATTACCCTGTTGCCAGACTGTCATTACGCAATACCAACTCGTTCTTCCATGAGCCTTAATTATAAAATTGCGGATCTTTACTTCCACCACTAAAGGTTAAGGAGGTTGTATTTACATCCCTTTCTGTTTGTTTGTTTGTGTGCAGGATATCTCAAAAAGTTGTGAACGGATTTGGATGAAATTTTGTGGACAGGTTCGGTGTGATAAGGCCGAACTGATTAGATTTTGGTGAAGATCCGGATCTGGATCCGGCTGCTGGAATTTTTAAAGTAATTCTTCACCATTGAGAGATCGGGCCAAAAATGGTAAATAGCACGATATCTTAAAAAGTTGTGGACGGATTTGGATGAAACTTGGTGGACAGGTTGGATAGGTGAACACAACTGATTCGATTTTGGTGAATATCCAAATCTGGATCTGGACATAAAAATTATTTAATTTTTAAGTGATTCTTTACCATTGAGAGATAGGGCCAAAAACGATATAGTATTGTATAGCATGATACTTCACAAATGTATTGCGTCCGATATGCTCTCGTGGATCAGGCATGACGTGGTGGAGCTATGCGCTCCACCAAGTGCCCTTCTAGTTTCTATATATTTTCATCCATAAATTATTTGTAGCATTTCAACAACTGAATCTTTTCAACTCGCTTGTGAAAATAAGATCTTAATTTATTTTAATTTATTTGGAGCCATAGTCTTCCTTTGTAAGGTTTTTATTTTTAACTCCCCCTTGTAAGCCCTTTTGAGCAGTGATTTTGGTCAAGACATGGAAACCTTTAAACAGCCATTTATGGAACCATTCTGCAAGGCACAGAGGGACCATCTGTAAGATAGAATTTGCATAACCTCGGATATAATTTGATGTATTGTGTTCGTAAACTGTGCAATTAAGGGATAAATGGTTTTTCAAATAAATTAGTTTTGTAAGCTTCCAACTGATAATCCCAGAGCAGAAAACAGCCATCAGTGGAGCAAGGGCAGATTCTATTGTTCCAGATGGTTTCTGTGTTGGCTCGATACACACCTGCTCCCTTCCAGGTGTTGGAGATTCTAGCATCACACAAATGGAAGCTTATTTACGAACTGTGAGAGACAGAACACACAAATAATATTTTTCCCATAATTAAAAATGATGAGCCTTCATTACATGCATCGATCTTATCTTCTTTAAAGCAAGTTCCCATAAATATTTCACATGCAAGCTGAGGTCCAGCTTGTCCAGGATTTGATTATTGTTTCAATATGTGAAGATACAAGTCAGGATTAGAGATGTGTGTGTGTGTGTGTGTGTGTGTGTGTGTGTGTGTGTGTGTGTGTGTGTGTGTGTGTGTGTGTGTGTGTGTGTGTGTGTGTGTGTGTGTGTGTGTGTGTGTGTGTATATATATATATATATATATATATATATATATATATATATATATATATATATATATATATATATGTATGTATGTATGTATGTATGTATGTCTATATATTGTTGTGGTTGACGAAATTCGCAAACCACCATTCAGGTCCCTTAGGTGAGATATCTCTGTAAGTATATGTGTAGTTAGGCCCAAACCCGTTGTTTAGAGGGAATAAATGTCATTCATTCGGGCTGCGACCCTTCTAGATAGCCGTTTTTCTTTTACTATCTTTATTTTGGACCAGCCGCCATTACTACCATTACTACCACCACCAACCACGTCTCAACAGCCATCACACAACAACCACCAACCGCAACGCCGCTTCACAACCACAGCCACGACCTTTACCGTCACAACTCGCCCTCGCAACCATCGCATCACCACCATTCCCGCGCCGCTTGTGGGCACCGATACTGGACTCGTGCAGGGCGCGCACCGAGCAGCGGGTGCAAAGGCACCAGCCTTTCCGAAGCAATCGGATCAAAAACGACTCATGCCCACTTCTGTTCCGTCCTATCGGCGAGCGTGGGGCGATTTGGCCCCGCCTCCAGGTGCGTCGGAGTGTGGTCGCTATATGCAGATTCGCGGATCAAAAAGCATTCACGCCCACTTTTCTTCTGTCCAATGGGGAGCCAGCCAGAGGTAAAGGGTCGAAGGTGAAAGAGCGAAGCCACGGGGGGCTATAAAGGGCCGCGTTCGCTCGCCAAACAGTTCAGTTCGGAGTTGAGTTGGGAAGTCAGTGAAGAGAAGAGTCGGAGAAAGCAGTTGGACGGAGCTGTGGAGAGTTGGAGAGGTGGCGGCGGCGAAGGCAGTCGAGGGGGCACTCGTGTCAGAGTCGGGGAGCTGCGGAGAGGGGAGGCCGATAACGCGACCAAGGTTGCGGTGGAGACGCTCGTCGCGGGACCCGAACCAGCGCGATATCCTCATCCTCCCTGAGCATCAACAACCCCCTCCTGTTTCCCCCCACGCTGAGATAGTGCGAGAAGGGGGCCCCGTTCCCACCCCATTCCAGACACTGTCCGCGAGGCCCGCGGAGTCGGGGCGCCACCGCCATTTTGCGGCTCATCACCAGACGGGTAGGCTCGACGCGGTCTCGGCCCCAGGCCGTCTGCCCCCTCATAGTGGAGGGTGGTCCCTTTTTCTTTTGCTTTGAGTATGTGTTGTCGGCGCCGTCTGTGAAGTAAAACTGTATAAGTGTTGCCGTGTGCTCGGTAGTCGGTGCTAGATCTGCATTGTGTTTTGCTTTTACATTTGCTTTTTGTGCATTATTGTGTGTTTCTTCTTCTTTTACATTTGCTTTTGGTGTATAATTGTATATGTGTGCTATCCGTGTGCCATCGCGAAATAAATGTGCTCTATGTTGAACTGTTTCTCCCGTTTCGCTTCGTCTTTTCTCGAATTGAATCTCCATCTTACTTCACGTAAAGGGTTGGTCGTGGGCTAAAACGCCCGATAATTAATCGAACCGTCCAGGTTGACGATAACACCGCTCTGTTATCCCGATAGTACGGAACGGGTCGCTTAAAGTGGCCCGTGTCCGAAGTCGACCTGCGGCGAGGTGCGATCGCCCGGTCTACCCTCCGTGTGGGTACTTAGGTAGGTCGAATTTGGCGAGCAACCCTATCCCGCGCGGGGGGCCGATTGGCACGATCGTGGTGAGGCCGAAAGGCCCACCCGTGACTAGTTCCCGGCGTTAGTCCGAGAGGGTCACGACGGGATTGTCCGTCCGGTGGGCGACGTGCCGCAATTCGAGTTACGTGGCCGCTCGCACGCCGGCGGGCGTGAATCCGCAACACTGGTGTCAGGTCGTGCGATATAAACTCATCGCCCTCCTCGCGGCACTGGTATCGGAGAACGGGAAAACGGGCTCTCCTGTCTCCAGCTAAATTCTCGGGAATCGGTCCAGGGGTGAGAGGAGCGACCCCCGATTCCCTCCAAATTACGAGCCAGTTAAATTAACCCTTTACGAGAAATAAGATGGCGTCTCAAGGCAAGCGGGAGCCGGGGGTATTAGAAATGGATGTAGAATGTGTAGAATCCATGGTCCAGGATGAAAACCCCGTGCAGGAAATGTTGGTTGTGCAGGAACACGAACTCGCCCAACCGAACCCAGGGCCTGAAATAGGTGCGGCGGCGGCCGCGGTGTATGACACCTCCCTCCCCCTCTCCGCCAAAACCCCCCGATCCTTGCCGAAACGGCTCACCCAAGCGCACCCGACATGGCCCAGCTATGCGCCATGCTGGCGGCAATGACAGCGAGGATGGATACAAACACAAATGAAATGAAAAACGAAATAAAAGGCATGAACGAAAAGATGGATGCGAATACACAGCAAATGAACGAAATGGAAACAAACATGAAGGAAGAAATGAAAGGGCTGCGGGGTGAGACGCAGAGCATGAGCCGAAGCCTGCAGGCGGGTATGAAGGCAATGGCAGCGGAGCTCAAAATGGCGACTCCACGTGTGGGAGCGAACGAGCTGGGAGGGAGTGCAACGGCTGTCGGGCCCGCGGTGGAGGCAGGTAAGGAAAAAATAATTCGGGAGACAAGAGACGAGGTGAAAGTAATTGGGAGGGAGAGAAAAGAACAATTAATACGGAAAGCAAGGATGAGGTACGCGGAGATCGTGAAAGAGCAAGGAGTGAAAAACAGGGAAGGACGGGAGCGACTTTAAGAGAAAGCAAGGTTGACCTACATAAAGATAAGGGAAAAACGCCAGAAAGAAGCGGAGACTAATAGACAGGAGGGGACAACAGAAACTTATAAATGTATAGAGACACGGGAGACAGAAAAAATAGAGGAGAGACTGCATGATAATGACAAGGCTAGAGACGTACACACACGGAGGTAGTGGAGGATAGTGAGGTTGAGCTCGCGGAGCGTGTAGGGACCCAGTGCGAGCAGCTGGATGGCCTCCTCCAGGAACGAGGGGAGGGAGTATGCCCCCTTGAGGCGAGTCACGACCAGGTGAGTTCGGTCGTGCTTTGCGAGTTCGAGGGGAGGAGTGCTGTGGACGGGTGCACGCCGAGCTTGGGGGGTATAGTGGCCCCGGAGACCCTTGTGGGGACACGAATCCCCAGTGTGGTTGTCCCGGTGTGTGTGGTGTCGAGGTGTGTGTTCACGAGTGTGGCGAAATGCGTGCTGCAACGCACGCATAGCGTGGGTGCAAGGGCGTGTGTGAGAGCGACCGGGTGGGTGACAAAGACCCCGTGTGTGGAAGCGACCCCGTGTGTGAGTGGTGTGGTGGCAAGTGTGCCAAAGGGCGTGCTTCCCAGCACGCCGTGTGTGAGTGAGGCACGGTGTATGAGTGAGGCACCGCGGATGAGTGCCCCCGCGTGTGTGAGTGAGGCACGGTGTATGAGTGAGGAACCGCGGATGAGTGCCCCCGCGTGTGTGAGTGAGGCACGGTGTGTGAGTGAGGCACCGCGGATGAGTGCCCCCGCGTGTGTGAGTGGTATGGTTTGTGTGAGGGAAATGGCACGAGTGAGTGAAAGGCAGCGAGTGAGTGGAGCCACGTGTGCGAGGGAGGCGGCATGCGTGAGTGAAACGGCCAGTATGAATGGAGCACCACGTGTGAGTGGTATGGGTAGTGTGAGGGACATGGCATGCGTGAGTGAGCGGCCGAGTGTGAGAGAGACAGCGTGTGCAAGGTCGCTATGTGTAAGGGAGATGTCGGTGGGCATGTGTGAACATGCAGCCGCGTCTCCCGGTGTGAGTTCAATGGAATGGAGTATGAGCGTCGTAACACGCAGGAGTGCGTGTGTGGAATGGAGATGGAGACTGCGACAGAAGAAAGAAAGCCGAGTAGCGGCTGTAGTTGTTTCGCGCACCGTGCCGGGTTCACCCAGCAGTGAGCACGAGGTCCGTGCTGTGCAACGCACGAGGCCCCCACGTGCTCGCTTGCGATAGTGAAGTCCCGGTCCGGAAACGCACGCGGTGGATTTGCCGATCCCGCGGACGGACAAAGTTTAGGCAGGATTTCGGATTTGGACCGGACGGGTTCTCCACGCGATCGTGTGTGTTAAGCTCCAACGAGCAAAGCACATGTGTTCGCGTGGGGAACCCCTCGAGACGTGGGGCTTGTTTTTTTTTATGCGCACGGTGACGTCATGGCTGCACGTGGGGTTGGAATCCGGCAGGAGGGGTATCCCTGCCGGATGGTACCGTCCAAGGAGGGACGAGGTACACGTGCAGCTGCATGACGTCACGGGCAGGTGCAAAGTGCGCGAGCTGTGAGTTGCCGCGCTGGTGCTGCGCATGTGAAAAAAAAAAAAAAAAAAAAACAGCAAGCCTCGCTTTCGGGTGAACAACATTCCTGGGCAAGGGGTGGAAGACCCCCTTGACCTGGGCACAGGATGGAAACTAGTTAGGGGGAAGGGTTAGCTTAGTTAGACCGACTTCATGGGGCAGGGGTAAGTCCTCATGGAGTCCGTGGAATGGATTAGTTAGAGGGATTGTAGCGAGATTTAGGTTGGGAAATTGATTTTTGGATTATTTGGAGACAGTGACAGACTTGTGAATGTGTAGCGGGGACGTAGTTTAGCTACGTAGTGTTAAAAGGAACGTGCTATAGTTTAAGGGACGACGTGGGAGCACGAGTTAGTTAGGGGAGGTAGTTAGAAGGATGGCAGAGTTCAGCGGTGAGTGTGTTGAAGAGTTGGTGAGTGAAGTGGAAGCATGTGCTTGGTGAGTGAGTGAGGCCAGCGGGTCTGTGTGAGTGGAGCGAATGGGGAATGCATGGTGCGATGAGTGATTGGGGGGAGGAGTGACTCCCGCCCAAGGGACCCCGGGGTCAGTGTAGAGTGAATTAGCTGGGTTCGTCAAATTTGAAAAATGGAAGTCGTTTTGTTGTTGGTGTGAATGTAGGCTCGAAACCCGTTTGGAGGGGTGCAGGAGCCCTGTTGACGGGCTGGGAGCGTGGCTGCGAAAGGTGAGTATCGCTGAGTGGGCACCCCGGGCACCAGGCTAGTCGGCCGTAGTAGGCCAAGGGCCCATGGGGGGCACGGGTGCGCCTGCTTGGTGCGGGGGCCCGGGGTGCCTTAGCCGCGTGGGCAGTGTTGTGGGCATGGGTGACCCTCGGAAAGGGGCCTGGGAAGCCAGCCTGCCACGTGTGCGTTTCAGGGGAGGTTCCATGGGGGGGCACTCCCCGGTGTTTAGGGAGCTGGTAGGCTCGGAGGCAGTGTAGTGCCCGGGGGTGCCATCGTAGGGGAATCGGCAGAGGGTCGTGCCTGCCAAAGGGAGCCATGCGTCCCAGCCATGAGACCGTGTGAGGGCACGGAGAGAAAATTGGGGGGCGAGGCCCGAAATTGTGAGGACACCAACACAGGCGACGGGAATCTGGGTTTATAGAACCAATAGTTTAAGCGAGAGGCGCTTGTTGAAAGCCCCGGGGTAGTTTAACAGTTAAATGGTTAGGGTAGATTGGGAGATGTACCCCTCCGCACCATCCATCCCCTCGCTCTCGTTGTGGGCCGCTGGACCCACTTTGGTTATAGATCGCTGAACTCTGGGGAGGCCATTCTGAGGCTTTGTTGGGCCTTGACACAGGACGCTAGCTCTCCCTTGTTCTCCTCTGGGAAGGGAACGTAGGGTTTGGGAGTAGGCTAGGTGACAGGATAGGTTAGCCGAACAAGGACAGTACAGGGGGTTAGGGGACGATTTATAGTGGGGAAGTAAAAAAAAAAAAAAAGTTGGGGCTAAATTGGGGTTTGACAAATTAAGGGAGTGGGTATGTACAGTGACAGGCAAAGGCGATAGGTTGGGAGGGAGACCGTAGGGTAGGTCCGAGCCCGCCTTCCGAGTGGCCAGCACCACCGCACTCCCTCCACCAACCTCCACTGAACGGCAAAGACTGGCCATCTTCATTTGCTGGCTGCGTTGCTGCAAGGAAAAGGCCGGCCCACTTCATCGGCAGCTGTTGTTTTGGCTGCAAGGCCTGTGCCGGCTGGATCGTCTGCAGCTGCTGTGCTGCAAGGCCTGTGCCGGTCGGATTGTCTGCAGCTGCTGTGCTTCAAGGCCTGTGCTGGCCAGTTCATCTGCCGGCTGTGTTTTCCTGCAGCGGCCTTGTTCTGCAGGCTGTGTTTGCCTGATCACCTTTGCCATGCCATGCCCACTGCCCCTGTTCACCCGCCCCGTTCAATTTTTCCTTTCCCCCCCTGTTCATTGCCATGTGCGCCAGGATCAGAAAGCAACAGTTTGCAAGCTGCAAGAACTGCCCTGTTGGCAGCTACAACACGGGCCTGCAGTGGCGGCCCGTGCACCGTGTTTGCGTGCATCCATTCATCCATCCATTCGTTGTGCTCATTGCGTGTGCCACTTGAGCTGGCACGGAGACTGCGTTTGTGCATCCCATGCACCGTTTTTCACTGCGTTCAGTTTCAAAAGGGAAGGCCTTGGACTGCGTGTGAGCAGCCGGCCACGTTCCCTGTCACCTGCATTGTTTGAGCCAGAGACTGCATGCGAGCAGCCTGGCTCCCTGCTAACTGCTTTCTTTTTTCAGAGTCCATTGATCCTGGGCCATGGTTTAGTGTAAAATTTGTAAGTTAAGGTTAAGATGTACTGTACATATGAGTGCGCCCCCGGCATGTCTGTCCTAGTGCCGGCAATTTTATTTAAGTCGTCCGTGTGAGTGAGTTTGTTTAGGTAGTTACTCAGCCCTCAGGTTATTTATTTTGGGGACACGAATACCATGAATGTCGCACTCAGGGATCCGTAGGTAAAATGTACTAGGGGAAAACTACACATGATGGCACACGAAAATTTGACGACTCGGGACGAGTCTGTAAAAAGGGGAGGGGGTAGTGTTGTGGTTGACGAAATTCGCAAACCACCATTCAGGTCCCTTAGGTGAGATATCTCTGTAAGTATATGTGTAGTTAGGCCCAAACCAGTTGTTTAGAGGGAATAAATGTCATTCATTCAGGCTGCGACCCTTCTAGATAGCCGTTTTTCTTTTACTATCTTTATTTTGGACCAGCCGCCATTACTACCATTACTACCACCACCAACCACATCTCAACAGCCATCACACAACAACCACCAACCGCAACGCCGCTTCACAACCACAGCCACGACCTTTACCGTCACAACTCGCCCTCGCAACCATCGCATCACCACCATTCCCGCGCCGCTTGTGGGCACCGATACTGGACTCATGCAGGGCGCGCACCGAGCAGCGGGTGCAAAGGCACCAGCCTTTCCGAAGCAATCGGATCAAAAACGACTCACGCCCACTTCTGTTCCGTCCTATCGGCGAGCTTGGGGCGATTTGGCCCCGCCTCCAGGTGCGTCGGAGTGTGGTCGCTATATGCAGATTCGCGGATCAAAAAGCATTCACGCCCACTTTTCTTCTGTCCAATGGGGAGCCAGCCAGAGGTAAAGGGTCGAAGGTGAAAGAGCAAAGCCACGGGGGGCTATAAAGGGCCGCGTTCGCTCGCCAAACAGTTCAGTTCGGAGTTGAGTTGGGAAGTCAGTGAAGAGAAGAGTCGGAGAAAGCAGATGGACGAAGCTGTGGAGAGTTGGAGAGGTGGCGGCGGCGAAGGCAGTCGAGGGGGCGCTCGTGTCAGAGTCGGGGAGCTGCGGAGAGGGGAGGCCGATAACGCGACCGAGGTCGCGGTGGAGACGCTCGTCGCGGGACCCGAACCAGCGCGATATCCTCATCCCCCCTGAGCATCAACAACCCCCTCCTGTTTCCCCCCGCGCTGAGATAGTGCGAGAAGGGGGCCCCGTTCCCACCCCATTCCAGACACTGTCCGCGAGGCCCGCGGAGTCGGGGCGCCACCGCCATTTTGCGGCTCATCACCAGACGGGTAGGCTCGACGCGGTCTCGGCCCCAGGCCGTCTGCCCCCTCATAGTGGAGGGTGGTCCCTTTTTCTTTTGCTTTGAGTATATGTGTTGTCGGCGCTGTCTGTGAAGTAAAACTGTACAAGTGTTGCCGTGTGCTCGGTAGTCGGTGCTAGATCTGCATTGTGTTTTGCTTTTAAATTTGCTTTTTGTGCATTATTGTGTGTTTCTTCTTCTTTTACATTTGCTTTTGGTGTATAATTGTATATGTGTGCTATCCGTGTGCCATCGCGAAATAAATGTGCTCTATGTTGAACTGTTTCTCCCGTTTCGCTTCGTCTTTTCTCTAATTGAATCTCCATCTTACTTCACGTAAAAGGTTGGTCGTGGGCTAAAACGCCCGATAATTAATCGAACCGTCCAGGTTGACGAAAACACCGCTCGGTTATCCCGATAGTACGGAACGGGTCGCTTAAAGTGGCCCGTGTCCGAAGTCGACCTGCGGCGAGGTGCGATCGCCCGGTCTACCCTCCGTGTGGGTACTTAGGTAGGTCGAATTTGGCGAGCAACCCTATCCCGCGCGGGGGGCCGATTGGCACGATCGTGGTGAGGCCGAAAGGCCCACCCGTGACTAGTTCCCGGCGTTAGTCCGAGAGGGTCACGACGGGATTGTCCGTCCGGTGGGCGACGTGCCGCGATTCGAGTTACGTGGCCGCTCGCACGCCGGCGGGCGCGAATCCGCAACAATATGTATGTATGTATGTATGTATATATATATATATATATATATATATATATATATATATATATATGTATGTATGTATGTATGTATGTATGTATGTATGTATATATATGTATATATATATATATATATATATATATATATATATATATATATATACATATATATATATATATATATATATATATATATATATATATATATGTAAAATTGACCCCTCCCACACTCCTCTAGCCAAAGAATCTGCGCAAAGCGACCCTTTCACAGGTGAGAGGTGTGGGTGGGTCTTTATTTATATGTTGACTGCTTTTGACGTTTCTCCGTGGTACATATATTGGAGCTTCGTTGGAAAGCATTCCTGTCTGCTATCACTGATGATTTTCCAATTAGTGATGAAACTGGTCTGGTAGCTGAGGGGGTGTGCAGCATTGGGATTCAAATGTGTGTACGATGTGTGAACATCTTTGTAGTTGTCGAGGAACTCTGGGAAGAGTTCGAAACAGCATAGCACTTACCTTGTGTAGGTCTTCTTGGGTTTCTTTACGGAGCTTCTTCAGCTTGAGGAGTGTGGGAGGGGTCAGTTATTTATATAATCCGAGTCACCTGAGTTTAGTTGATTCGGTGAGAGCTGATTGGTTATTCTCTCCATTCACAGGTGAGAGATGTGGAGGGGTCTTTATATATATATATATATATATATATATATATATATATATATATATATATATATATATATATATATATTTTTTTTTTTTTTTATATATATATATTTTTTTATATATACCTTGGTGTAGGACTGTGTCCAACTGGGATCTGAATTGTTTTCATCACACTCCACATGCTTTGATTGTTTATATATATATATATATATATATATATATATATATATATATATATATATATATATATATATATATATATATATATATATATATATATATATATATATATATATATATATATATATATATATCTGTGTGTATCTTTGTTCAGACACTAACAGAACCTTTTATAGCATTAATCTGGGTTGTTGGTGTCCCTGTAAAAACATAATAAAATATATTATATACTGTACATGTTGTTATTATCCAGAGTCAGGTTATGGGCAAAACCCTACATCCTGTGTGGACAGGGGTGGAAGGAGGGGAGAAGACATCTTACATTTTGGCTGTACACATGCCACAGTGCAACTACCTTACTGTCCTCTGCTGTGGACACAGGGGGATCACGGGATGAAAATCACGGAATTTATTTACATGGGATGAAAAGTCATAACACAAAATAGATTTTCCCCACCTCCTCCACTATACCCCTCCCCCTTTTGTTCCTGATAGGAGTGGGTATCTCTAGTCTTCTTCTTCTTTCAGCTGCTCCCGTTAGGGGTCGCCACAGCGGATCATCCATATGATCCGTATGGTGATTTGGCACATGTTTTACGCCGGATGCCCTTCCTGACACAACCCTGGTTGCCTCTTACGACACAGGGATATAGGTCAACAGAGTGCGATGTAGGTCAACAACAAAAAATGGTCAACAGAGTGGGTATCTCTAGTATACTCTAATAAACATTTAAAGTAAACTCTAATAAACATCTAATACATGAAATAAACATTTTAACCTCCCCTTACCCCCCCCCCTTCCACCACTATGAATGGTCAAATGGCAAAATTCCACTCCAGCTCAGATAGTTGATACAGCCCATAGGGTAACGTGACCACATAATTTTAGAACGTGTTACATAATGATATGATTTTATGCTCTGGTGTTGACTAAGCATTCACTAGAACAGCAAGTCAGGCCATTACATGCTTTCATCATCTTAAACAGCTCAACCAAAGCAGGGTCACTGAGTTCCTTGACACAGAACCTTCCACATATGACATCATGACATATTGAATCTGTGTGCAAATCGGTCCAAAGATGCACTTCTGTGCACTCCCGAATGGCCGCATTCTACATTGATGAAGAACTGTATTATTTTGGTGCAACACCACCAGTGGGACAGATTTCATCATGGAGCAAGCATAATGCCAATCCAGAAGAGGTTAGCTTCACCCACTTTTCAAATTGGCCCTCATCCCAGCACACATTGTGTGTGCTTTGAAAGGCAATGACATATGAATTGTATTCAAGCTTTTCAGCAGTAAATCCAATTTTTGGCCAAGTGGGAATGATAGACGGCAGATATTGAACGTTTGTGCACCACTTTCCTGATTTAACAGACAACGCAGCAGGTGCCAGACAACTCAAACGTTGAGCGAGCATATCGCATCGTGCTGTGCGGAAACATTGCTTATGCAGTTACGTACAAAGGTCATGATGTGGAGGCCACATTTGTATCTATTTTGCAAGATAATGTTTTCTATATTTTCACAAACTAGCGCAAAATGCCAAGGCATGCTGCAATCAAAGGTCATCCAAGTGGGGAAGACAATAAAATGCCTTTGCCTTAGGCATGTGGGGTAATGTGATACAATCAAATGTTTATATTTACAAGCAGGGGTCATAGAGTATATGCTCTCACGTTATTGGAGCACATCTGCAACAGTGTCACTGTGATCACCACAAAACATGAACAGGAAAAAAACAAACAACAACCAAGTCAGTCACATTTGTAGGGGAAATAGTTTGGCCTTCTACAGCGATATCTGAAAGGCCCAAGATAATTACCTCCACCACCGAAGGTGGACGGAGGTTATGTTCTCACCCGTGTTTGTTACTTGTGAAAATTGAACATTTTTTCAAGTATATTGGTTGGTCTTGTGCATTATTCTGTCTGTCTGTCTGTCTGTTTGTTTGTACGTCAATCGCCTGCAGGTCACAATTTTAAACTGATCTTAATGAAACTTCACCATATAGTAGAGTTTCAAAGAAGCAAGAAGCCTATTGTTTTTGAGGACAAAAAGTCAGCATAGGCCTCAGGTCAACAACGAAGGTGGTATTTCTAAAATCCTCAATTTTCTTCCAATTGCCGAGAAATTTGAACAAAATTTGCACATCAGGTCACTGAATTCAACCACCAATAATTTTTGAGGTCAACATAGAACCTCAAAAATGAAATCCATGCATGTACATTGTACACATGAAAACCGAGAATGTTTGAGTTTTTCAAAGGTCAACGTAGAGCAAATTTTTTTAATTGGCAATTTTCATCCATTGACTTGAAATTTGAAGAAGAGTTGCATATTTGCTCTTTGGATCCAACCACCAATTATTTTTGAGTTCAACATCGACCAAAAGGTCAACAGAGGCCAAATGTCATTGACTTTAGTGAAATTTTATAATCCTCAATTTTCATCCGATTGATTTGAAATTTGAAGAGGATATATATATATATATATATATATATATATATATATATATATATATATATATATATATATATATATATATATATATATATATATATTTCAGGTCACTGAATTCAACCAGCCAATTATTTTTGAGGTCAACATCGGCCAAAAAGTCAACAAAGGCCATAGGTCAACAACTTCGGTGAGATTTCTAAAAAACCGCAATTTTAAAAATCGCCTTGAAATTTGAATAATATTTGCATATCAGGTCATTTCATTCAACGAACAAGTATTTTTGAGGTCAACAGAGGCCAAAAAGTCGACATAGGCCAAATTTCTAAAATTTTCAATTTTTCATCTGATTGACGTGAAGAGGATTTGCATATTTGGTCATTGAATTGGACCACCAAATTTTTTTTGTGGTCAAATTTGTTTTATGGATTTCGCAAGTATCGTGCTTTGCATGACATCTTTCTTGTTTTATCTGTCTGTCTGTCTGTCTGTCTCTGTGAGCAAGATATCTCAAAAAGTTATGGATGGATTCGGACAAAACTTGGTGGACAGGTTGGGTGTGTGACAAGGACGAATTTTGGTGAAGATCTGGATCAGAATCCAGATACTCGTACTTCTTTTTCAAGTGATTCTTCACCATTGAGAAATAGGGCTAAAAACGACATATAGCACGATATCTCAAAAAGTTGTGTACGGATTCTGACAAAATTGGTAGATGTGGGATGAGAACAATCTGATGAAATTTTGGTTAATTTTGGTTAAGATCCGGCCGACAAAATGGGATACAAAATGTAAACCGTCCAACCTATTGGAGGTATGCACTCGACCGAATGCTGTTCTTTAAAATTTCTGAACATGGGATGAAAAATGTGAACTTGGCTCCAATTTGTGTGTGACTTAAAAGAGGGGACAACTTGCATGTACACATGAAACAAGTGCTAATTATTATTAACGAGGCTCCTTGTATGAGGCATCTATTAATTGAAGTAGAAGAAGAAGAAGAATCATGCTGGAAAATAATTTGCACAGAAATGATCTGTCTTGTTCAACTTTCATATTCAATTCGATTTTGCAATGATTTATTTAATCGTGCTCATGTAAATATTAGTTTATAATAACTTTTAAAGCTAACTTTTTGGGGCTTTTAATATATATATATATATATATATATATATATATATATATATATATATATATATATATATATATATATATATATATATATATTATGCTTGTGGGAGAGGGAACCCACACCTTGATTCCCTTTTTCAAGTGTGACTTGTAGTGTCCGGTGGTGTTTGGGAAACTTCACCCTCCCCTTTCCTCCACTGCATGTAATGTGTTGCATTTGTTTGTAAACCAAGAAATGGAGCAACCACTAGCACTGGACCTTCATTTTTCTGGCGAAGGGATTGGGTGGGGGAGAAGGTGACCCTTACCCCCCTTCCAATATACACGTCAGAGAAGGGACATCACCACCTTTTTCCAAAAACAATGCTCACGGTGCTCTTGCTGTTTTCCATTTTCTGTCGGTCTTCGTCACTCGAGGAGGTCCCTGCTGTTGTACATGATGCATGATGCTGTGTAAAATGGTGAGCTTATTAAATTTGGAGCACCAAGGAACGAGGAGCCCAATGGTGTTTTCGCAGCGTGGCGTACCTCCCTCTGCGTCGTCACAGCAGACGTAAGCAATTTTTTGAGGCTTCACTCCTTTGTCAAACAGCTCGGGATTTGAGGAGAAATAACTTTCCCATCACTGGTCTGATACAGCAAGATGTAGAAGCACAGCTATTTAACTGTGGCAATAACAGATACTTACAGTGTGAGCCTGCTCCCTTTTGGGTTCATGAAAAACCACAATTGAAAAGTGTATATTGTTAAACCCCAAATAATTTTTAAAGTTGATTTTACATGCTTCCACAACAATGATGAAAATTAAGGTGTCTTTTTTTTTTTCCCTCCCCTGATAATTTAGAATGCTCAACCAAGCGTTCCACCCTTCCTTTATCCAATACTAGCAATTACAACCTGTTGCTTCACTGATGGGAGTATTAAGGGGCAGGGAGGAAGAGAGGATGGAGAGAGGAGGGAGGGGAGATGAGGGAGAGATGTGGGAGGGGAAGCAAGGAGGGAGTATGTGTGGGGGAGCTAGGACTGATGAGGATAGAGGAGGGAGAGAGGAGACAGGAGGGAGGGAATGGAGAGAGGACAGAGAGAGGATGGAGGAAGGGGGAAGAGAGGAGGGAGATGGGGGAGAGGGGAGGGGAGATGGGAGAGTGGAGGGGGGAGCAATGAGGGAGTAGGGGTGGGGGAGCTCAGAGGGATGAAGAAGGGGGGAGCAAGGAAGCGGGGAAAGAGTGAGGAATGGGGGGAGGGGTGGGGAGAGAGAATCCTCACCAAACGTCGATATACACTCCAGAGGGAGAAGTGGGGAGGGGGAGGGGTTTTTACAAGAGGTAAGCCTGAGGGAAGGTGTTCTCGATTTGCATCTGGCAGTGGGATTTGTGGAGAAGGGGGAGTGGTGGGGGGGGCATGTATTTCAGGATTAAACAAAATGGGTTTTCTTTTGAAAAAGTTCAAAAGGTTTTCAACTGGTGGACACTAATCCAACCAAGATATTCCAGTTTTGTATTCTTAATTAATTTTCTGAAATTTGAAGAATTTGTTTTTCACTTGGAAGTTGTGGGTTATGATGTGTAATTTTATGCAATTTAATTCCAAGCTACTTTCTATAAGCACTATATATATATATATATATATATATATATATATATATATATATATATATATATATATATATATATATATATATATATATATATATATATATATATATATATATGTATATATATGTATATATATGTATATATATGTATATATATATATATATATATATATATATGTATATATATATATATATATATATATATATATATATATATATATGTATATATGTATATATGTATATATGTATATATGTATATATGTATATATATATATATATATATATATATATATATATATATATGTATATATGTATATATATATATATATATATATATATATATATATTGGCACCTCTCATGCTCTGCTCGCTGAAGAAGCTGTATAAAGCAAACAAGAAGGCTTACACAAGGAAAGTGCTTTGCTGTTTCAAACCCTTCCCAGCATTCCTCCACAGCTGAAAAGACATTCACAAATAGTACACACATGAGAATCCCAATGCCTTTTGGCACACACACCTTTTGACAGTAGCCCTCCGCATTTCCATTGAATAGCTGGTTCTAACTGGTCCTGGAGCATTTCACAACAGACACTGTTTACCGCTGTGCCCCCCTCCCCCTCCGATTGATAGTTTTCTAAAATTGGGCCTTGTGAGTTCTGGAAAAGGGTAAACATCACTTTTCCGGCAAATGGCTGACTTTTGAACTTCTTTTTGACTGGTGTCTATGGTTTGCATTGTTGTGTTCAGGTTTGCAGTATACGAGTTTGTTTTGAGTTTCTTAAACTACGTCCAGATACCAATTGTGGAGTTTGATGAAAAAGGTGGCGGTGACGACTGGAGGTAGTGGTTTGTAAAGAAATGCTATCAACATTACTCCAACATTTCTGCACACTCTTCATTAAGTAAGTCCAAGTGTGACAAGACACATAAGTTCTCAGTTCTTTACAATATTTAAACGATACTGAGGTCTTCCACGTATTTCCACTGGCGTATGCATGCAGTAGCGGCATCACTGACCACCACGAGGAAGATGATCGGCATAAGTTCCGTGTCCCACGGTACTCCACAGGAGAGTTGAGTAAATTGGAACGAACGACATTTGTACCAAACAGTCTGAGATCACTGTGATAGGAAGCAACAGATCGTGAGCAGCTATTCACAATTCACTCCAAGTTGAATCACCTTTTCAACCGCAGTCGTAGTGTGGTTAATATGGTCAAATGCCTCACAAAAATCAACAGCACAGACATTTGCACAGAAGCTCAGTTTATTGAGGCCCTTGTGTATGCAATCCAACAAACTTAGTAAATAGTGACAAATGGAACATCCTTTCACAGTACCAACTTGTTGGGGTTCAATCATGTCTGCAATATCCTCCGTCACACAGTCAGCTCAAAAGCCCTCAGAGACCAGAGTGATCACAGGTGTATTATATATTGCTTGAAGCTGATAGTATTTCATGATGAGGGTGGTTTTAGGAACCAGACATAGAGTTGCATTTTTCCTGGTGTCAGAGAAGCATACCTCTTTCATTCCTCTTTTTCCCGCCTTTGGAATAAACTCCCATACTCTCTTCCATCCCATTCTTCCCCCCAGGCCTTCAAAACAGCCATTCACCACCACCTCTTATTGTCCCCCTATCCAAATCCTCAATCTTTTCCACCCCCGTTAATCTACCCCAACCCCACCTCCTTCAAATTCCCTGCTTTCCTTCCTAAAAGTACCTGTAATGTCCATCTTGTATACACTGTGTTCTCCACCCCATCCCTTTCTCTTCCACAGATCTCCTAATGTCTCTTTCCCCCACTGTTTTGTGCTTCCCTCTCCCACCCCTCTTGTCTGCTGCCCCCCCCCCCTGTGTGTTGTGTGTTAGCTCTCATATGAGCTTCGACAATGTATACAAAAAAATTACAGATGTGAGGCATAAATTAAAAGTTCAGTTAAAGGCTCAAATTAATATTCAAATTCCCTTCAAAGTCGCGAGGGGAAATCGGAAGGATTCATAGCTTTGGATACGTTCAAAGGAGTAAGCGTTCATAAACTTGATAATGCTGGATATCCGGTGGAGGTGAAGGGGCTGCCAGTTCGGGTGTCAGTAAAGGCAAGTTTAAGGTAGAAATAGTGGGATAGATTTGTGCAAAATAATTAAGTTCAAATGCAATTTGAGTCCTATTGATTTATCGGTGAGGGCGTGGTGTTGGTTTAATGATCATTGGGTCCTGAGTTCAAATCCTGCTTGGCTGTTTAATTAATACCAGGTGGGGTTGACTCAGCCTGCCATCTTTCTGAGGTCTGCAAAATGAGTACCAGCTTTATGGGATGATTGAGCCATTTGAGTAGGAGTGGTGACCCATCCAGGATTGTGACTGATAGCTCAGGAGACTGCTTAGGCAGCACCAATGCTCTGCACAGATTATGGTCCGATGGATGATGTTATCGGTATTGGGAAGCAAGGTAAAGTTCGCTTCTGCAATCCAGTTCTATTCATTATTATTTTGGTGAAAGCACTTTCCTGGTTCTGATTGCTTCAAATGGTCAGTTGTGTGATTAAAAAAAAAGTCAATCTTTGCCAGTTTAATTTAATGTTGAACCTCATTTTGTAGGTGTCAGACCCTCGTTTTGTACGTCATATCATGCTGAACCAATAGTCAACAAATACTACTGGTCATCCAAGGCTTGTTGCTAGGATGACACTTAATGATGATTTATTTTAAAGTATTGGTTAAATTGGTTATTGACTAATTGATGTATAATTTTTGTCCATTTTTCACCATAGTGGTGTAAGGCTTAAAACCAGTTTTAAATGAGGGCAAATCTCAATAGTGGTGTAAGGCTTACACAAAAGTGGTGTAAGGCTTAAAACCAGTTTTTAGTGAGGGCAAATCTCGATAGTGGTGTTAGGTTAAAACCAGTTTTTAGTGAGGGCAAATCTCGATAGTGGTGTAAGGCTTAAAACCAGTTTTTAGTGAGGGCAAATCTCGATAGTGGTGTAAGGCTTACACAAAAGTGGTGTAAGGCTTAAAACCAGTTTTTAGTGAGGGCAAATCTCGATAGTGGTGTAAGGCTTACACAAAAGTGGTGTAAGGCTTAAAACCAGTTTTTAGTGAGGGCAAATCTCGATAGTGGTGTAAGGCTTAAAACCAGTTTTTAGTGAGGGCAAATCTCGATAGTGGTGTAAGGCTTACACAAAAGTGGTGTAACACTTAAAACCAGTTTTTGGTGAGGGCAAATCTCGATAGTGGTGTTAGGCTTAAAAACAGTTTTTATTGAGGGCAAACTTTGATGGTATGAGAAGTGATTTTGGAACTTTAGGTTGGGTAAAGATAATGAGTGAGCCGTCTGCATTAAAGAAATGGGCAAGCTTCAAGGGGCGAATGTGTAGAGTGCACATTCGGTGTATTTCAGTGAGTTGTTAAGGTAGAAGAAGAAAGAGAACAAGGTGGTTGAGCAGAGAGGTACACATTGCAATTGGGGACGAGCAGAAGATATTAATTGCATGTAATTACAACAGGACCAGAGTCCAACTCCCATCAGTATAAGGAGTGAACCGAAACTAGTTGATAAAATAACTTGGCAGGCCAAAAGCGGATATATGAAACATAGCCAACTGGAGAGTTCATGGAACACAACACCATGCACAGTATTATTTTCTTGTATACAGCCTGTGGCTGCTGGTTGTATCATTGCTGGGAGCAAAGGTCCCTGCGGAGAACACCTGCAAGGAAATCTCTTCACTGAGATCACTCAAACTGGAAGTCAAACTCTGAGCTTCTCAAACATTTGCAAAATTGGAACCTGTTATGTGAGGTCAATAAGAGTTTATCAGAGTATGTTATATGTCATAAAAAGAGATATGCAGAGGACAAGAACTGACGTTTTGGGGATCAGCGAACTTGGATGGACTGGTTTGGGACAGTTTCAATCTGACAGTTACAAAATGTTATTTTTGGTCACAAAACCTGTCAAAGAAATAGAGTGGCAATGATTTCCAATGGTAAGGTCATTTCTGGGAGATAACCCAGTCAATGACAGATTAATATCAGTAAGGTTAAAAGGAATCCAGGGAACACCACCATCATTCAGATATATGTATGCTCCAACTTTTGCAGCAGATTAACAAAATGTCGAAGAGTTTGATGGAAATTGGTGGGAAACGGTAGAACAGGTACCTTAAGGAGATGTTTTAATTGTTATGGGAGATGGGAATGTAAAAATTTGGAGAAGCAAGAGCACCAAAGGTTGTAGGAAAGCACGGACTTGGTATCCTAAGTGAACAAGGGAAGGGAATTCTGGAGTTCCGTGTGGTGAATGTGCTCATAATTGTGAACACATGGTACCAAAACCCAAGTGTAGACTGTGCACACGGACTTCACCTGATGCGCAACATGGAAATTAGATCGACTCCATCGTAACCAATAGAAGATGGACATGTGCTGAAATGTAATCTTCCAATATTCTGCCAGGCACAAACTGTGTGGCAGATCATGAACACCTTGTGGTAAAACTACGAATCAAATTGAGAAAGTTGAAAAAAACATCACAAACTCCAACTAGATAATATGACCTTGAAAACATATCTAAAGAGAACGCAAGAAAGGTTTATAAAAAAAAGAAACGTTCTGAAGCACTGCACTTGAGATGCAGAATTCCAGACGAATTGTGGCAAGAGGATGGATACGTTGTAATAGAAGATGCCAAAAACAACATGTCCAAAGCAAACAGAAAGAAGAAGGTGAAATGGCTGTCGGAAGAGGCAATAAATACTGCAAACAGAAGAAGAGAGATGAAAACCAAAGGCGTATCAAGAAAGGACAGCAAGTGGCTAAATGCCGATTTCCAACGACAACGATACGGAAACTCTGTACAAACGACATAACAATATGATGGAAACTTTAGAAGAATGAGAATATGAGCAAGAACCATACAGTCGAGTTGCATACCAGAACTAGAGTGTACAGTCTACATTCGCTGTGTGCAAATCAAATGTCCCCCACCTTTGAGTGGCTTTTGGGTTTCGACCTTGTAAGGGGTCATGGGTGAACTCCCCATTTAAAACTCAGTGGCACACGCGCACCATTTTGGGCAAGAGGCCATGGGATGGGATGGGATGGGATGGGAAAATATAATATGCTTCGTTTTTCATCGTCGTGGGACATCGGAAACCATATATGAAAATTCACTTGAAAGAATATTTGAGGGTGCTGAATGTAAATATGAATGTTGCCAAGCCTTAACATTACATAATTTACTTTTTTAATAAGAACAAGCCGATTAAATTTTAGTTCATGTCCAAATCCAGATCCAGCCTATCATTGGGATACAAAACGTAAACTAATGAGCCTGGCGGAGGTATGCTCTCTTCCGAGTGCCCTTCTCGTATGTTTTTCTTTCTCATCCGGGGAATATCTCGGGCATCTTTTGAGCAAGGAAACTGATATGTGGACACAACAGTGAACAAGCGATTTGGCGATAAAGGGTATTTTTGCTTTATTGATTAATTAATTAATTGATTCTTCATTTTTCGATGAATTACTTACTTTTCAAAAAGTTACAGATTCGGATGAAACGGTGTTGGTTTTGGAATGCGATAAGCCGATTGATTAAGAAATTATTTTGCGATTATTATTTATGTTAACAATGAAATTAAGCAATTAATCAATCAATTATTGTACACCGCTCCCTCCCAATTCCATCTCCATGTGCTGCACGGTGGTATTGCCGGGCGCTGAAGGCGTCCTGGCAATGTAACGCGCTGGAGGATTTGTTACTTATCTATTTAGCATGGCGGTGGTGAACTTTGAATGTACCTTTACTTATTTTTTATCATTATTATTATTATTATTATTATTATTATTATTATTATTATTATTACAGAGTACCCGACCAACAGGCGATGTTGTTCCAATCATACAGCATGTTCTTCTGATGTATACCTTTATTTGGGCGGTGTATAGGCAACTGACAGCTCTGCATGGGCAAAAAATTAAACCCCTTTACGGTCCATGAAGCGAAAACATACCTCCTCCTTATAATTCAAAACACCTCACTGCACTGGAAACTGTGGAGACAGAAATACTGAATGGTTCCTGTGAATGGTGGACCTTGTAATACCTTCCCCCACCTGGAGGCGGCGCTACATGATGCACATTTACATCGAGAATTTGTGTCCTTCCCTTCCCCCCTTCCCCAAGCAACGGGACTTTGAAAATTTTGAAAAAATCTGAAATTTTTTTTTTAGAAAATCAAAAATCAGCTTCTGCGATTTTATGCGCACTATAATCAACCTCTTTGTCAAAAAATTTCAGCCCGATCCGTCAAAAACTCTATGACTAGTATGCAATTATATAGCAACCACCCATGTCGCCTTCCGGCTTGTCTGTTTGTCTGTTTGTTTGTGTACAGGATATCTCAAAAGGTTGGGGACGGATTCAGATGAAACTTGGTGGACATGTTGGGTGTGTGACAAGGAAGAATTCATTCAATTTTGGGGAAGATCTGGATCCAGATCCGACTACTATAATTTTTTAAGTGATTCTTCACCATTGAGAGAAAGGGCTAAAAATGATATATAGCACGATATCTCAAAAATTTGGAGATGGAATCGGATGAAAATTGGTGGACAGGTTAGGTGTGTCGCAAGGACAAATTCATTCAATTTTGGTGAAGATCCGAATCCGGATCTGGACACGAGAATTATTTAATTTAAAAACTGATTCTTCACCATTGAGAGATTGGGCCAAAACGATATAATACGATATAGCATGATATTTCAAAAATGTAATGGGCCCGAAATCTCATGGATCAGGCATTGCGTGGCGGAGGTATGCACTCTATTGAGTGCCCTTCTAGTTATTATTATTATTATTATTATTATTATTATTATTATTATTATTGTTTGACTGCTAATCATGAGTTGACGTGGCATCTCATCAGTAAGATTGCTGTTCCACCCAAGCTTGTCAACATCATTGCAAGCTTCCATGACGGCATGAAGGGCTGTCTCAGTTGGTGGTGAAACAACCAATTCCTTGAAAGTAACACAGGTCTAAGGCAGGGATGTATCTTTGCTCCTTCACTTTTTGTTATGTTCTTGAGTTTTGTCCTCTGCCATGCGAAACTAAGCCAGCAAAGCACCTGCATTACCATATCCCATTGCCTGAAGATGGGATACCATATCCCATCTATTTGATCTCTGCCGTTTGTACACACGCCGTGCCATGACCGCCATGAACGATGACCTCCTCTATGCAGATGACGTAGCCTTTGCTAGATCAAACGCGACTGATCTACAGCCCCTCGCTAACAGCTTAAATAATGCATGCCAGGAATGCGATCTTGCCATCAGTGCAGATAAAACTGTAGTTCTCCACCACCAAGGTGACATCACTCCTGGCATCACATTGGGTAACTGCATACTGGAGTCAGTTTCACACTTCAGCTGCCTCGGAGTTACTGTATGTCGAAGGATGCCTGCCGCGACCTTGAATTTCAATGTAGAATTGTCGGGGCTACAGGTGTTTTCCACACTCTCAAATCCCGTGTGTGGAAGCAGAATGGAATTTCCACCTGCAAGAAGCTCCTGGTTTTCAAAGTTTAGTCCTTCCACACTGCTGTGACACCTGGGTGACCCTGGTACACCGTCTCAGGAAAGTGGCACACTTCCATCAAAGATGCCTTCGCCAAATCCTCCTCATTAAGAAAACATTTCTTGAAATAAGAAAAAAAAATTCCTTTCGTGCCGTTCAGGGCTGCCAAGGCAGTTTAATTGGCTGGCTAAGTAGCACAATGGTGGATGCCTCTCCAAATGCTGGATACTTGAATGGCTCATTTTGTTTTTTTCCAGAGCGGGTACTCATTTTGCCAACCGCGGAAGGATGACGGACTGAGTCAACCCACCTGGTGTTTACGGCACAACGGGGGCTTGAACTCAGGATCTTTCGAAAACTAGTGATATAACGTTAACCGTTAAGCCCTCACTAAAGTCCTGGTGTAAATTTTCTTGAGGATGTAAGTCTTGTTTGTCTGTTACAATGGCCTGGATGAAAATAATATTTGGCCCAATATGTTTCACTGATTTTTGAAGATGTATCAATTTGAGTTGATGAACATTGGCTTGAGATACTACAGTGTAGATTTTTATGAAGTTTGTGATGAGAGTTAAGAGCCAATGTAAGAGCAAAAGTGGCAGAAAAAATTCACTCGCAAAATAGATCGAGAACATCGAGAATTGGCTGAAGAAAGTGAAACAAAAAAAAAATTCAGGGTAAATTGGCACGAATCAAGCTTTGATGCAGCAATTTGTAGAAATACCACAAGGATGTTCTCTGTCCCATCATTTCTATGAATTATATAAAAAAAAAATTTTGTGCAAAGGAGTGAGCTCCATTTGTTTTCAATGACTCCAAGGTAGAGGATGAAGGTAAATGATTAAGAGAAGAGAAACAGGTGCCGGAGTATGTTTATGCTTTCAGTGAATGGGCGAGTAAATTGCTGACGGAATTCAATGGAGATTGTTTCCGGAGAATGGAAGAGTTTCGATGGTTGTGAAGAGAATGGGTGAGCAAATTGCTGATGGAATTTAATGTTGGTGAAAATCGGGATTCAGGAGTAAAAGCAGAGAAAACATTGAAGCAGTCAGTGCCGCGTCGGGCAGCAGTAATTAAGGCAAATGTTATTGTGGGATGCATCGGCATGGGCATTATGTTTAATTCATAGTTTCTAGAAAGCGCAAGTATTGTATTAACCGTTGGTTTGAGTGCGTCTTGATTATTACCTCTGCCACCAAAGGTATTGTCGCGTCATTCGAGATTAGATCTGCGACTCGCTGTGGGAACCGTGTGAACTTGTACTCAACTGTTTCATGGTCAGGTTGTGTCGATGACTAAACCGTCTCCCCCACCAGGTTTCCTGGTGAGTAGGGTGTATGACATGGACACCCAGCAGGATAAATAACAAAACCTGTTAAAGGGCGGAGGAAGTTGTTGTTAACCAATGGCCATCCATATCTAGTGCCGAAATGTGTCTGCAGACGTCCTCCTGCAGTTGGGTTACTTTTTTTTGAGGAGGTGGGTGACTGGATTTGCACTATGGCCACCGTAATATGCTTCTCTCCGCAAAACAAGAAAAACGCAAAGAAAATTGAAAACCCACTCCGTGGGAGTACCTCCTGTGCAGGACAGCTCACCGGATGACGGGATTGGGGAAAAGCCTTCGGGACCCCCACTCCTTGATGATAGGCAGAAAACCGCCCTCTGGTGGATGACACCTTCCCTTCCCTTGATGGATGACAGGTGACCTTCCCAGATCAGATTGCGATCATGTGTCAGGGTGGTGCCGAGGTGTCATCCACCAGGCGGCGGTCTCCTTTGGTTAACCTGAGGCGGTCCCTTTGGGTGGGTGCCTGGAATGTCCGATCCCTAAGAGAGGATGATCACCTGTCTCTGTTATCATCTGAGCTCAAGCGTTTGGACATCGGTAGTGCAGCACTCTCTGAGCATCAGAGACCGGATTGTGTGATATCATTGCAGGTGGTTGCACCTACTATTGGTCTGGTCGCTCTGATGGTGACCATGCCCAAGGAGTTGCTGTAGCTGTGTCCAATAAGCTGACTTCAATGATTACTAAAGTTACACCGGTCAACAAGCGTATTATGAGATTAAAGATTCGTCACTCCTTGGGGGTTGTTACCCTGGTCTCTAAATATGCTCCGACTGAGACGAGTGATCTCACCGTGAAGGACACATTCTACGCCACGCTCGAGTCTGTGGTTGATCAGTGCCCCAGACGAGATACACTTCTAGTCTTGGGGGATTTCAATGCATTGACGGGAACTGATAGAGATGGTTATGAGACATGTGTTGGTCCCCATGGGTCAGGAACTGTGAACCAGAATAGCACTAAGTTCTTTGACTTTGCAAGAAGTCATGGATTTGGGGTGGCTGGTTCATTGTTTCAGCATCCACACACTCATCGATGGATTTGGTATTCCAATGCTGGCGGTGTGGCAAAGGAGATTTACCATGTGCTCATTGGATGGTCACTGGAGAATGATCCAGAACTGCAGGGTCTGCCAGAGTTCTCAGTTCCTCAATATCAACCACAGGCTTGTGGTGGCAACTCTGAAGTTGCAGCTTTGATCCGGGAGAAAGGTACCATCGCAGCCTTGGCTGAATGTTGGCAAACTCAAGGATGAGATGGTAGCTGAGGAGTTTGCAAACAGGTTGAGTGGGGATTTTGGGGGGGGTCTGGGTGCTTTGGGGAATCCTGAAGAGTTGTGGAGAGCCTTCAAGCCCACCGTCCTTGATGTGGCCGGTGGATGTCTGTGTGCAAAGAATAATTTTTCTCTCAAAGGTCACTGGATACCATTCACCGGTTCAGACTTAATGGCAGAGCTGAACTATTCAGGGAGTTGAGATGTAAAACTGTACGTGCTTTGAGGTTGGACAAGGAGAGTTACGTGTTAGGAAGCTGCGAGGAGTCGAGCATCACCTGTGGTCAAGTTATTCCCCTCCTGCTTTCAGGGGAATTTGCGCATTGCGTTCCTCCAAGCCTGTCCCTCGTACTGCAGTGAGAGCGGAGGGTGGTGGGCTCTTGACAGAGGAAGGATCTGAGACGAAGACTTAATTCCTTTGGTGCCAGGTCTCTTCGGAGAATCCTTGGTTATTCCTGGATGGACGTTGTGTCCAACGAGCAGTTGCTGAGAGAGACTCAAATGAGATTTGTTACCTGGATAGTCCGTGAGCGTCAGCTGCGGCTGAATGGACTTGTGGCTCGTTTTCCTGATGCTGATCCTGCTCACCAGATTATTTCAGCGAGGGAGCCTCGTGAGTGGAGGAGGTCAATGAGCCGACCACGTGCCTCGTGGCTGCAGCAGTTTGATCGGCATCTGAAGGAGATGGGGATGGGCCAGGCATCTGCCTGGGGGATGGCCAGACGGAGGCCCCTGGAGTACCGGCGGAAAGTGGATGCAGCGACACGCTGCTCCGGCACATGCTCCCATACCTGACCTGATTAAAGGTGGATGGAGATTATGTTTTCATGTCTGTCTGTCTGTGAGCAGGATATCTCAAAAATTTATGAACAGATTCGGACGAAACTTGGTGGACAGGTTGCGTGTGTGACAAGGACAAAGTGCTTAGATTTTGGTGCAGATCCGAATCCAGATACGAGAATTTTTCAAGTGATTCTTCACGCAATGATAGATGGGGCCAAATCGATATATATATATATATATATATAGATACATATATATATATATATATATATATATATATATATATATATATATATATATATATATATAGATACATATATATAGCATGATGTCTCAAAATGTTGTGGACGGATTATTACAAAAGTTGGTGGATGTGTTGATTAAGTGATGAGAACAAGCCAATTCGATTTTGGTTAAAGTACAAATGCAGATCTGGTGTATTAGTGGGCTCCAATGTTCTTTGAGAGATTTGAGAGAGAGATCAAGGTTCTTCAACAATTATATATTGCTGATTTTCACGATTTAAAAAGCCTGGTGTTGGCTTCGCGGCTCGCGTAGCTGGCTTCGGATCCTGGGGGTCCTGAGTTTGAGCCCCGTTGGCTGCTGGATTAACACCAGGTGGGGTTGACTCAGCCTTTCATCCTCCAAGGTTGGTGAAATGAGTACCAGTGTACTGGTGGATGGGCACAGCATTGGTGTGGGCACAGCACAGCATAGCTACCCAGAAGCCAAGCTGCCATACACAAGAACAGAACTATTCCAAATATCTTTTCACCAGGGTTGTGTGCACAAATCTTTTGCTTACTTTGATGGACACAAAACTTGGATATCTTCTGAACAACTGCTCCAATAAAGCTCATTTTAAACAGGGCTCAACACCTGTCTGCAGAACAAAGGTCAAGTGGATTCTTTAATTAGGCAAAGCTCCTCTGTACTGCAGTAACATTTTTGCTGTTGCTTAATGATCGACACCACTTGGTTAAAAAACAACATTCAAAGCTCCATAAAATTTCCCATAAAATTATTTTCCTTCTTGCAATTACTGGAAAGGATTTTTCCGTTTTTTTTTTTTCATCCAGGTGAATGTTTTCGTGGTGGTCACTCTCTTTACACAAACCCACCTGCCTTGAAATAATCACTTGTGAATGGTTAGCGATTTGTCCAAACATCCTGATCTTATTCTTCTTCGTCTTTGTATTCCTTCGAGTCTACTTATGATGACCTTTTTCATGGGTTATTCAATTTAGTGGATACAGAAAATGTTTGGATTCTGAATCTGGGATCGTCAAATCCTCATACACTTTGTAGGTGTTATCTTTGGATATAATAAGGTATTGACATTGGTGCTGTTGAATCCAATTATTTATTATTGCATGTTCCTCAGCTCCATAGCACAAGCATGATTGCTCGAAGTGTTCAACTGCTTGTCTTGAGATTGGGTGTCATTGTGGCCGATTTCCAATATGCAGTTCCCATCTTCTCGTGTTCATGTTGCATTTATTGAGATTGGCTTTGGTGGTGTCTTTAAATCCAAATGTCTGATGTCCACGAGTCCTCTGAAATAGTGTGCAGGTGGGGAAAAATTGTTTTGGTTCGAAATTCCATCATCTGACAAACAAATACAATGCCCTACCCAACTGAGTTGATGTCTTGAGATTTGGGGGTGATGTTGCGTTGATCACTAGGGGTTGACTTACTGACCCTGTGTGGCTCTGACAAAGAAGAATTTCTCTTTTGCAACTTTTTCTCTTCTCCAGCCTTATTAGTCCATGAGCCAGAAGAGATGTTTGCACCACCTGGGGAGGAGGAGGAGGAGGAGGAGGAGGAGGAGGTGGGGGGGGCATAAATGGTGCCAAATGATTTTTACCACCATTAGAAGTAAGAAAATATGTGATAACCTTTTCTTACAAGGAGCTGTATCCTTTTTCCAGCACATTACCTATTTTGTGCATTAAACGCTATTACATGCCCACTCCCTATGGCACAGTTGACTATGGTATGGTCTTTTAAACAGAAGAAAAGACTATTAAATAAATGTAGCATGTCCTAGAATATTTTTTAATGAAACTAGGCATTATATATATATATATATATATATATATATATATATATATATATATATATATATATATATATATATATATATATATATATATATATATATATTGTTGTGGTTACCAAATTCGCAAACCACCATTCAGGTCCCTTAGGTGAGATATCTCGGTAAGTGCATGTGTAGTTAGGCCCAAACCCGTTGTCTAGTGGGAATACATGTCATTTATGCGTGCTGCGACTCTTCAGGATAGCCGTTTTTCTTTTACTATCTTTAATTTGGACCAACCGCCATTGTTACAACCACAACATCAACCACCCACCGCGGCGCCGCTTCACGTCACACCTCGCAACCGTCGCATCGCCACCGTTCTTGCGCCACTTGTGGGTACCGGTGTTGGACTCGTGCAGGGCGCGCGCCGAACAGCGTGTACAAAACCACGGATTTTCCACTTCAAAAACGGATCAAAAATGACACACGCCCACTTTTGTTCCGTCCAATCGGTGAGCGAGGGGCGATTTGGCCCCGCCCCCAGAGCGTTGGAGGGCGATCGATATATGCAAATTTATGGATCAAAAAGCATTCACGCCCACTTTTTCTCGGGCCAATGGGGAGCGAGGTGAAAGGTCGAAGGGAGGGGGTCAAAGATGAGAGAGCGAAGCCACGGGGCTGATATAAGCGACCGCGTTCGTCAGTCAAGTGGACAAGAGAGTTAAGACTTCGCGGGCGGTGGAGTTGGGAAGAAGAAGCAAGAAGGAGTTGGTCGTCGTCGTGTGCGTTGGAGTCGGAGCGAAGGGGACAGAGCTGTGGAGAGGCGGCGAGGGCAGACGAGGGGGTGCTCGCGTCGTGCCGGGAGCTGCACACCAGGGAGGCCGACGGCGCGACCTGGCCGAGGTGGAGACGCTCGTCGCGGGACTCGAGGCAGAGTAGAAATCCTCTATACCCCGAGCATCAGCAACCCCCTCCTGTTTCCCCCCCGCGCTGAGATAGTGCGACCAAGGGGGCCCCTTTCCCACCCCCTACCAGACACTGCCCGCGAGGCCCGCGGAGTTGAGGCACCATCGCCGCTCCGCGTCTCATCACCAGACGGGTAGGCCCGACCCGGTCTCGGCCTCAGGCCCGCCTCATCCTTGAGGGTTCTCTTTTCTTTTGTTTTTGGGTATGTGTTGTCGGCGCCGTCTGTGAAGTAAAATTGTATAAGTGTTGCCGTGTGCTCGCGTAATTGGTATTAGATCTGCATTGTCGCATTTGCTTTTTGTGTAAAATTGCATTGTGTTTCTTTTTGTCTTCCTCTTTTCTATGTGCTTTTGGTGGAATTGAATATGTGTGCTTTCCGTTCATCGCGAATAAATGTGCTTTGTGTTGAACTGTTTCCCGCTTCGCTTCGTCATTTCTTTCATTGAATCCTCATCTTGCTTCACGTAAAGGGTTGGTAGTGGGCTGAATACGCCCGATAATTAATCGAACCGTCGAGGTCGACGAATAACACCGCTCGGTTATCCCGATAGTACGGAACGGGTCGCTTAAGTGGCCCGTGTCCGAAGTCGACCTGCGGCGAGGTGCGATCGCCCGGTCTACCCTCCGTGTGGGTACTTAGGTAGGTCGAATTTGGCGAGCAACCCTATCCCACGCGGGGGCTGATTGGCTCGATCGCGGTGAGACCGAAAGGTCCACCCGTGACTGGTTCCCGGCATTAGTCCGAGAGGGTCACGACTGGATTGTCCGTCTGGTGGGCGACGTGCCGCGATTCGAGTTACGTGGCCGTCAGCACGCCGGCGGGCGAGAATCCGTAACAATATATATATATATATATATATATATATATATATATATATATATATATATATATATATATATATATATATATATATATATATATATATATATATATATATAATAGCTATACACTTGTTCATTTAATTTAGGTTCGGAGTTTAATTATTTTCACATTTTAGTGTTTCATTTAACCACCAGACAGCATTGATCTGATCTACATGTGTGTTCTTCATCACAAGGACAAGCTGGTACCGTCGAATGATTGTTGGCATCAAACGCAGGTAGATGACTTTTTTTGTCGCGTCGCTGAAATAAATTCCCATAATGATAAGATCGAGATAAGATAGATACGTGATGTAATGATGCTCGGGTGAGAAGCCCCATTTTAGGTTTGCTTGTTGCAGACGTATGCAAACTTGCTTTCAGATCCCACCCTTTCTTCACTCTACTAATTACATTTTAGTAAGTAAGTTTCTCAAATTGGAATTATGATATTTAAAGGTGATTGAATGAAAATGGACACAAGTGTGACACATAATGCCTTGCCATCAAAGCGGCTGCACATGGATTGCCTCATCCATTGCTGTGACCAGGAAGCAGACTCATAGCCGGTATCTCCTCAAAGTTTAGACTCTTGGAACACTTTTCCTGAATGCAGACCGAACAAGAAGGCTACTACGGCGAGCGCATACCTCTAAGTGTATGAGATGGCTCTAAGTGTCCAATGCCTGATCCATAAGAAAATATCAGGCTCAATACATTTTTGAAATATCATGCGAATCAGTACTACATCGTTTTTGGCCCTATCTTACAATGATAAAGAATCACTTTTAAAATTCTAGTAGTCTGATCCGGATCCCGATCTTCAACAAAATCTAACCAGTTGGTTCTTGTCACACACCAAACTTGTCCACAAAATTTCATCCAAGTCCGTGCACAACTTTTTGAGATATCCTGTATACAAACAGACAAACAGACAGATAAGCCAGTAGGCGGCGATGGGTCGCCGAGTATGGAAACTATAAGATATAGAACAAAATGGATGTCATATGGCGGATAGGGAATCACCTTAAGATTATGCATATCAAATCTCATCGAGTTCCATCTACTGATAACTACTCGGTATCCATTTGAATGAAAAGTACCGAAAATGCAGTTTGAAATCGGAAATCCCCAAAGTTCGATGGGGTGCTGTGGGTGAACAAAGATGTAAATCGAAAATCCGGCTCGATTATTTGTGCACAATGTATTCCAGACGATTAGTGTTAATTTTCATGACCATCCTACCATAACCCGAGGAGGAGTAGCATTTGGCGCGAAGCCACCTCCAGCTCTCGCATATTATCGATTTTTGCACTAATTGACTTTTGACCCCTGACCTAAGCGAAATCCGTCAATATGTCCTGAGGCAAAGTTGTAGTACTCATTGAGTACCATTAACCTGCAAAGTTTCATTCGTATCGATGCACTCACCTGGTCGCTAAGGGGCCTTCAATTTTCGCCAATTTTCGCGAATACCCGAATTGTAGGTGGCGTTGCGGGTAAAGTATTCCATATATCACAAAAACCGGAATATATTTGATAGAGCATCACCTGCAGATCATTCGTGCCAAATTTCATAACCCTACATGGGATAATGGCTTTCGGAATTGATTTCGCGTGAATGGTACCGATTTTGAAGGTTTTTCGGTTGTTGCTCGGGGACCAAAGCATCCCTAGCAACCATCACAATTTCCAAAGCACTAGGTCATAAGATGTACCTACCACCCAAGTTTGGTCAAAATCGGCCCACGTTTACTACCAATTATGCTGATGACAAACGAACAAACATCCAAACAAACAAACAGACAGAATTACTGACAATAAGGGTCACCTATTTCGGCGACCCAACAGACAGAAAGGGTGAAAACATAATCTCCTTCACCTTCTGTGGCAGAGGTAACAAGAAAATATGTTCCAATGTTGGACCTGGTGAAAGACTGAGCGAATGGAGAACCCCCACCAGTTTACTGTCATCGAAAATACCGCAATATCTACACAATGAAGAGACTTCTTAATGCTATCAGCACAAAACAGGAAAAGACGGATGAGTCCAGAAATATTGCCAGTTCTCTGAAATCAAGGCAAGGATCAAGCATGACATCTGGAGTTTATGAGACAGAATGCATCTTTTGTCAGAAAGCCAACAAGTTTATTCGCAGACAGAAAACAAGAAAATCCCTTGTACAATGCTTGGAGCTGTGAGCAGATGCCAGCATCAGAAATCTAGCTCTGAAGAAAATTAATTGAAGATTGCGTACAATTGTCAGCAGAGTTTCTTGCAACAAAATGGGACTGTCATAGGTTGTGCTACAGATCCTACACGAGGGAGGAAAAGGCTGCCAGCAGTGTGACATGTGATGAAGACCATAATGATGAAGCTCAGTATGAGATGGCTCGAAGTCACTCATGCAATGAGGTGTTCCCGTTTATCAGGAATGAGCTTTTCACCAACCCGCAGGTGATAGCGATGGCCGATGTCACATTTAAATGGTTATATCGATGAAATATCTTGTCATTTAACAGGTGAACAACTCCTTTAAGAAGCATCTCCACCAAAGGCTAGAAAGTGACTTTGGTGAAGCCCGAGACATCTTTGCCAATGAGAAAGGGAAACTTCTTCTCTATCCTGACAACTTGTCGATAAGTGAACTTGCCAAGGTCTACCAGATGCTGTAAGTGGAGCTGCAGACCCTGAAATATCTCACTTCAGAAGATGTTATTGCAAAGGGAGCCCTTCATGTGAGAGAAGATATCAAAAAGCAAGATTTCCCCCAGGCCTGGCCACCTGTGGTAGTGAAAGCAGAGGAGAGTGGACCCATCATCCCATAGTCTGTCACCCTCTTTCGACGATATTTGCTGACAGGTACCAATGACAACAGCCATGCATCCCAAAGGTTCAATGGCTTGTAAGCTCATTTGGTCACGACTTGATATACACTATCGCTCATGGCAAGACAAAGCCACCCAAAAGCATCATTCGGCCACTTGCAATCAAGTTTATGATTGGGAATGCAGAGCTCATCCATACCTTCAACTGACTTGGTCACAGCATATCCTACTCCCACCATCCTCCTCCCAGATGGAAGAGATTGACACAGCCCTGTGTCTGCAGAAGATCTCAATGTCAAAAGATGATTTTGCCTGACCATTGAACCTCATCTGGATCACAAACACCCATCCTGGAGTTTTCACTACTCTAGCCTGGGACAACATTGACTGACTTGAGGAGACCAGCAGTGGTGAGAGGAAATCCTACAGAGTCAAGACAATTGCTGTCCAAGCCAAAGCAGTCGAGGAACAGCCAGCTAAAACCTTGCCTGTTGTTGACAAGACAAAGAGAAGCATCAGTACGTCACCACTGATGGTGCCCACGTACCATGTTGGGCCTCCTCCTTCATCGTGTGCAGCACAAGGCTGAGCCCTCATCTGGATCTCATCATTGGCTGAGGGCATGGCTGTGCCACTGATGCAATGCCCCTCCCCCTACCGGTACACTGGTACTCATTTTGCCAACCTCAGAAGGATGGCAGACTGAGTCAATGATACCTGGTGTTAATTAAATGGCTCAAAAGGGGCTTGAACTCAAGACCCAAGGATCTTAAGCCTGCCACCTTAACTGTTCAACCAATACCAGTCCTACAATGTCTGAAGGCATAGATGTTGATTCCACTATTGTTGTGTGTGCAAGATGGAAGAACCTCATCTGGATGACGGTCCACATTTCAAAGGAAGAAGACCAATCAATCAGCAGCTGGACTGCTTCAATAACCTGACTCAAAGTGATGTCACAGTCCTTGATCAGCACAACATTGGCTATCTACCCACCATCATTGCTCCTGCAACACAAATGTCGACTGTCAACAAAGTGGTGAATCACTCATTCGACATAATGCAATGTTTAGCTCTGTCCAAGAGCGAATGTGTCTTTGACCGGGCGCTGTAAGCAAAGGCCGCCAAGATAATACGGAAACATTCTGAGAACCAAATGTCTCCGAAGGGTTGGTACATTAAACAGCTGATTACCACTTACTCAGCTACCTCTCAGCAATGGTAATCACACCAAAATATATGACATAGACAGAGACTAATTAAAAAAAACCAGTTCGACTTGGTCACCCGAGATGGTATCAACAAGTGAAATTTCTGGTCCTGGCCGATGGACTGTATCCTTCGAGATCCACAAAACTCCGTACATTTGTGTATGAAGAAATAAAACGTGAATCATTTGCACCAGAACAGCGGCGATGATAGATTAGTGCGAGATGTAGTGAATAGGAAGCAAGTCTGACATGATTGGATAGTTGCTGTCAATTCCAATAGGATCACAGAAATAACATTATATTAATGCCTGGGGAGCAGTCGGTACACACCAAATAGCATTTCTTACAACCTCACACTTATTATTATCCTCACACAGATCCCTGCCTGCGTGATTGTCGACCAAGCTGGCAGCCATATAGATAAGTCTCAAACTTACACTTAGGCAATGGTTGCAAATCATAAGTGCATTACTTGGGTATTACTGGTGAGAAATCAATATGCCTCATTGCTTCGCTGTGTGAGTGCCTGCAACCTTCTATTCACTGACAAATGTTTACTATAAGTCTGTGGTTTATCTCTGTACTGTCACACTCTCCAAAGATAAATGCCTAATTATTGACCTGCCAGGATGTTGCCTCAAAATATTAGCGAAGCCTTTTTGATAAAATCAACCCAATGTAGCACTCTGCTATGAAAACGCCGCAATGATCGAAATGGATGAAAGATTCAATCGGAATTCTTCCGCACATCCCTAGAAAAGGGAGGTGTTGCTTTGTATCAGTACATGTCCGCGCGTTGCGCTCATTGACTCCAATCCGACGTACGGTGCTTTGTTTTATTCTCCGAGCCTCGTTTCAAACCGACTCGGAAAGGAAAAATTTTTTTGAAGCAACGAATCGGTTGTTGCGAGAGTTATTCTTACATTAATTTATCAGGCAGCAGGAGAACGTTGTGGGGTACGCAGCCACACCGGATCCCTTGGTAATCCGTTTTGACTCCCAGCAAGAATCCCAGCTTTGATCTGTCGACCGTGTGCGAACGCATTGATCGGAGATATTGAGAATAAGGTTCTTTGGGCGAAAAATCCTATACCTCTTCACTTTGCTGTCATGAGACGTTGGCTGACATCACTTCTTTATAATGTTGTTTTGATCGCTTGGGATCATTCGTAAAGATTTTTTTTTTTGTCCTTTACATATGATTCTTTCTTCTGAAATGCCGCAGGGAGTCCTGTGCAATTGTATTGGCCATTGTACTTTCCTCGGGTTCTTACAAAGTGAACATGCCGTATTTTTCTGTGCTGGCAATAAATACATTCAAGAAAAAGTAAGTCTCCTGAAATAATTAACCCTTAAAATGGACAGGGTGTGACAGATGTATTTTGACCCCCAGGGTGGTGACAGATGTCTTGTGACACGTAACATTATTTTTCCTTTCTCATTCATTTGCACAAGTGGACCTGGCAACGTTGCGCAACATTTTTCACAGGACACGGTATCGAATCATCTTCTGCAAAGAAAAGTGGTTCTCATATTAACTTACGAGATCCTTAATATGGACATTGTTCACATTTACAATTATCATATTTAATAATATTTATAATATGCCATTTTTATATTGCTTACATAATATTATGCACCCATTGGTGTCCAAAAATATAAAGTTTTAGAAAATTAAATGGGGGTCACAAGATGTATGGAACACCCATAGTTGCCGTTCAAGGGTAAAATCCCATTGAACAAGGTGTTTGAGGGATAGTCCATTATATTCATGACACAGACAATTGCATGTCACAATATGACAAATGCTGTATCGTATGCAGCCTGTGGCTGCTGGTTGCATCATTTCTGGAAGCGTGGCTGTACCGCTGATTACCAGTAAGCTGGGACTCATTTTGCCGATCTCGGAATGATGACAAGCTCAGTCAATCCAGCTGGTGCTACAGTACCTTCAGAAAGTATTCACACCCCTCAACTTTGTCATTTTGGTGTGTTACAACTTGAATTTGAAATGCTCGGGGGAAGGAGGATATCACCCTGTCTTGGGTCCCGCGGCAAGCGTCTCCTCCTCGACCTCGGGCGCGTTGCTGGCCTCTCCCTGTGCAGCTCCCGGCACCGACGCGAGCACCCCCTCGTCCGCCTTCGCCGCCGTCACCTCTCCACAGCTCCGTCTACTCGCCCTCTCCGTCTCCTCTCTTGGCTCGTCCCAACTCTTCACTCTTGTCTTCTCCCACTTCTTTCCAGCTCCACCGACGACTCTCTTGAACTCCGCACAACTGCCTTTACTGACGAATGCAGCCGTTTATATAAGCCCCGTGGCTTCGCTCTTTCACCCTTGACCCTTTGCCTCCGACCCTTCACCTCTCTAACTGGCTCCCCATTGGACCGAGGAAAAGTGGGCGTGAATGCATTTTGATCCATGAATTTGCATATAGCGTCCTCACTCCAACGCCCTGGAGGCGGGGCCAATTCGCCCCAGCTCGCCGATTGGACGGAACAAAAGTGGGCGTGAGTCGTTTTTGATCCGTTTTCTGCGGAAAGTCCATGATGTTTTTGAATAAGCTGCTTGGTGCGCGCCCTGCACGAGTCCAGTATCGGTGCCCACAAGTGGCGTGGGAATGACGGTGATGCGATTGTGGCGAGTTGTGACGGTAAAGGTCGTGGCTGTTGTTGTGAAGCGGCGTTGTGGTTGGTGGTTGTTGTTGTGAAGCGGCGTTGTGGTTGGTGGTTGTTGTTGTGAAGCGGCGTTGTGGTTGGTGGTTGTTGTTGTGAAGCGGCGTTGTGGCTGGTGGTTGTTGTTGTGAAGCGGCGTTGTGGTTGGTGGTTGTTGTTGTGATGGCTGTTGAGACGTGGTTGCTGGTGGTAGTAATGGCGGCTGGTCCAAAATAAAGATAGTAAAAGAAAAACGGCTATCCTGAAGAGTCGCAGCCCGCATGAATGACATTTATTCCCTCTAGACAACGGGTTTGGGCCTAACTTCACATATACTTACAGAGATATCTCACCTAAGGGACCTGAATGGTGGTTTGCGAATTTGGTCAACCACAACAATATCAATCGGACAAGCGGTTCCCAAGTTACGGCCATTTATCTGTCAACCAATGACAAGACATGGTGCCATGACATCACGAATGACATCACAATTAATGTTTATTTATTTATTTATTTATTTATTTATTTTTGCACGGTTGACGGTCCGATCTGATTGAAACTTGCCAGGAATATTGCTGGGGACCCGCGGATGTGCCTTTTCAAGGTTTAATATTAATCTGACGAGCGGTTCCCAAGTTATGGCCATTTATCTTTCGACCAATATCTGCGAGAGCGGGACGGGAGAGGGGGGATGAGAGTGGGGGCAAGAGAGGGGAGGGAGAGAGGGGGGGGAGAGGGGGGTGAGAGAGAGGAGGGGGGAGAGAAGGGGCGAGACTAGGGGGAGCGAGGGGGGCGAGAGAGAGGGGGCGTCACAATTCAAGAGAGGGGGAGAGAGGAGGGGCGAGAGAGGGGGGGTGAGAGAGAGGGGGGAGAGAGGAGGGGCGAGACTATGGGGGAGCAAGGGGGGCGAGAGAGGGGCATCACAATTCTTCTTCGTTTGATATGATGTCACAATTGACGTTGGGGACCTGAGTATGTTTCCCAGTTGTTTCCCAAGTTATGGCCATTTATGATACGGTTGGTCCGATCTAATTGAAAAAATTCCCCAATCCAGTCGTCGTTTACGAGAGCGAAGGAACGAAGCTGCACATACTGGCACGCCTCACCCACGATAGAGGGTACTGGAACGCGAGAGGGGAGAGAGGAGGGGGTGAGAGATGGGCGGGGTGGTGAGGGGGGGGTGAAAAAATGCCCCAATCCAGTCGTTGTTTACGCACCTATGGGCCCGTACTAGTCTGAAAAAATTCTCAAAACATGTTTTCACTTTGTCATTGTGGGATATTTTGTGGAGATCCGTGCCCAAAAAATATAACTTAACCCATTTTCAATTCAGGCTGTAACACAACATCACGTGACAAAAGTCGAGGGGTGTGAATACTTTCTGAAGACACTGCATTTCAATGGCATGACAGGGGCTCAAACTCAAGACCCTAATATCTTAAGCCAGCCACATTAACTATTAAGCCACCACGAGGCTTATAATGAAAAATAACGTGTTGATTTTGGAGAGGAGGCAGCTTTCTGCTCCCAGAACATTTCTCCACTACTCTCACTAAGCAGAAATATTTAATGGTAAATATCACAGGACTTTTCAACAAAGGCGGCAAAGATTGAATTGACTTCCTGTTTGTTATGGAACTAAAACCTTGCTCAGTTTAGTAATTTGTTTAAGAAGGGAAAATATTCCTGATAACAGTTGCAGAAAAAAACTCTCCAGGGCTTCTTTTTGAAATAATTGTTCAATTACTTTAGTCAATATTTATTTTTATGACAAAGTTCAAAATCTTAGCTCGAAGTACGGATTGAACAAAGAGCCAAAAAAGAGATCTGGAAGGCTCCAGACCATTGAAGCAAGGAATAGTCTTTGATAAATGCTGATGAGTGGAAGATCGGGTAATTCATTATCCTCATGCATGGCGATTGTGATTCCACTTGCTAATATATTGTTGCGGATTTCGCGCCCGCCGGCGTGCTGACGGCCACGTAACTCGAATCGCGGCACGTCGCCCACCGGACGGACAATCCAGTCGTGACCCTCTCGGACTAACGCCGGGAACCAGTCACGGGTGGACCTTTTGGTCTCACCACGATCGAGCCAATCAGCCCCCGCGTGGGATAGGGTTGCTCGCCAAATTCGACCTACCTAAGTACCCACGCGGAGGGTAGACCGGGCGATCGCACCTCGCCGCAGGTCGACTTCGGACACGGGCCACTTAAGCGACCCGTTCCGTACTATCAGAATAACCGAGCGGTGTTATCGTCGACCTCGACGGTTCGATTAATTATCGGGCGTACTCAGCCCACTACCAACCCTTTACGTGAAGCAAGATGAGGATTCAATGGAGGAAAAGACGAAGCGAAGCGGGAGAACAGTTCAACAATAAAGCACATTTATTCGCGGCACACGGGAAGCACACAAATACAATTCCACCAAATGCACACAAAAAAAAGAAAACACACTTCCATTTACACAAAAAGCAAATATAAAAGTGAAAACACAGTGCAGAGCTAATACCGACTACCGAGCACACGGCAACACTTATACAATTCTACTTCACAGACGGCGCCGACAACACATACCCAAAACCAAGGAAAAGAAATACCCTCAAGAATGAGGCGGGCCTGAGGCCGAGACCGGGTCGCGCCTACCCGTCTGGTGATGAGACGCGGAGCGGCGATGGCGCCTCACTCCGCGGGCCTCGCGGACAGTGCCTGGCAGGGGGTGGGAAAAGGGGCCCCCTTGGTCGCACTATCTCAGCGCGGGGGGAAACAGGAGGGGGTTGCTGATGCTCGGGGTATAGAGGATCTTTATTATCCCTGGTGTGCGTCTCCACCTCGGCCAGGTCGCGCTGCCGGCCTCCCTCGGGCGTGCAGCTCCTGGCACCGACGCGAGCACCCCCTCGTCTGCCTTCGCCGCTGCCGCCTCTCCGCCTCTGGACTCTCCACCCTGGACTCTTCTTTGGGCTCCCCTCATTCGACTCTCTTCAGCTTCTCCAGCTACTGCAGGCTTCGGGCTCCAGACTTCCACACTCGTCCCCTCCGTTCCGACTCCTTCTCGTTCTGCTGACTGACGAACACCGTCCTTTTATCCCCCCGTAGCTTCGCCTTTGACCCCCTCCCTTTGACCTTTCACCTCGCTCCCCATTGGCCCGAGAAAAAGTGGGCGTGAAGGCTTTTTGATCCACAAATTTGCATATATCGATCGTTCTGGAGGCGGGGCCAAATCGCCCCTCGCTCACCGATTGGACGGCAAAAAGTGGGCGTGTGTCGTTTTTGATCCGTTTTTGAAGCACAAAATCCGTGATTTTGTACACGCTGTTCAACGTGCGCCCTGCACGAGTCCAACACCGGTACCCACAGCGGGGCAAGAACGGTGGCGATGCTACGGTTGCGAGGTGTGACGTGAAGGTCGTGGCGGTTGTGGTGAAGCGGTGTTGTGGTTGGTGGTTGATGTTGTGGTTGTGGTGGTAATCATGGCGGTTGGTACAAAATAAAGATAGTAAAAGAAAAACGGCTATCCTGAAGAGTCGCAGCACGTATAAATGACATGTATTCCCACTAGACAACGGGTTTGGGCCTAACTACACATGCACTTGCCGAGATACCTCACCTAAGGGACCTGAATGGTGGTTTGCGAATTTCGTCAACCACAACACTACCCCCTCCCCTTTTTACAGACTCGTCCCGAGTCGTCAAATTTTCGTGTGCCATCATGTGTAGTTTTCCCCTAGTACACTTTACCTACGGATCCCTGAGTGCGACATTCATGGTATTCGTGTCCCCAAAATAAATAACCTGAGGGCTGCGTAACTATCTAAACAAACTCACTCATACGGACGACTTAAATAAAATTGCCGGCGCTAAGACATACATGCCGGGGGCGCACTCATATGTACAGTACATCTTAACCTTAACTTACAAATTTTACACTAAACCATGGCCCAGGATCACTGAACTCTGCAAAAGAAAAGCAGTTAGCAGGGAGCCAGGCTGCCCACATGCAGTCTCTGGCTCAAACAATGCAGGTGACAGGGAACGTGGCTGGCTGCTCACACGCAGTCCAAGGCCTTCCCTTTTGAACTGAACGCAGTGAACCACAACGGTGCATGGGCTGCACAACGCAGTCTCCGTGCCAGCTCAAGTGGCACACGCAATGAGCACAACGAATGGATGCATGAACGGTTTGAACTGAATGCAGTGAACCACAACGGTGCATGGGCTGCACAAACGCAGTCTCCGTGCCAGCTCAAGTGGCACACGCAATGAGCACAACGAATGGATGCATGAACACAAACACGGTGCACGGGCTGCCACTGCAGGCCCGTGTTGTAGCTGCCAACAGGGCAGTTCTCGCAGCTTGCAAACTGTTGCCTTTATCCTGGCGCACATGGAAATGAACAGGGGGGGCAAAGCAAAAATTGAACGGGGCTGGTGAACATGGGCAGTGGGCATGGCATGGAAAAGGTGCAGGCAAACACAGCCCGCAGAAGAAGGCCGCTGCAGGCAAACACAGCCGGCAGGTGAACTGGCCAGCACAGGCCTTGAAGTACCACAGCTGCAGATGATCCGGCCGGCACAGGCCTTGCAGCAACACAACAGCTGCCGATGAAGTGGGCCGGCACAGGCCTTGAAGAAAAACACGGCCAGCCGATGAAGTTGGCCAGCCTTTGCCGTTCAGTGGAGGTTGGTGGAGGGAGTGCGGTGGTGCTGGCCACTTGGAAGGCGGGCTCGGACCTACCTACCTGTCTCCCTCCCACCTATCGCCTTTGCCTGTCACTGTCTATACCCACTCCCTTAATTTGTCAAACCCCAATTTAGCCCCAACTTATTTTTTTGTTGTTTTTATGTTTACTCCCCCACTATAAATCGTCCCCTAACCCCCTTTATCGTCCTTGTTCGGCTACCCTATCCTGTCACCTAGCCTACTCCCAACCCCTACGTTCCCTTCCCGGAGGGGAATAAGGGAGAGCTAACGTCCTGTGTCGAGGCCCAACAAAGCCTACTCAGAATGGCCTACCCAGAGTTCGGCGATCTAACCCAAAGTGGGTCCAGCGGCCCACAACGAGAGCGAGGGGATGGATGGTGCGGAGGCGTACATCTCCTAATCTACCCTAACCATTTAACTGTTAAACTACCCCGGGGCTTTCAACAAGCGCCTCTCGCTTAAACTATTGGTTCTAACAACCCAGATTCCCGTCGCCTGTGTTGGTGTCCTTACAATTTCGGGCCTCGCCCCCCCAATTTTCTCTCCGTGCCCTCACACGGTCTCCTGGCTGGGACACGTGGCTCCCTTTGGCAGGCACGACCCTCTGCCGAATCTCCCGCTATGGCACCCCCGGGCACTACACTGCCTCCGAGCCTACCAGCTCCCTAACACCGGGGAGTGCCCCCCATGGCACCTCCCCTGAAACGCACACGTGGCAGGCCGGCCTCCCGGGCCCCTTTCCGAGGGTCACCCGTGCCCACAACACTGCCCACGCGGCTAATGGCGCCCCGGGCCCCCGCACCAAGCAGGCGCACCCGTGCCCACTACTCTATCCCGGCCCCCCATGGGCCCATGGCCTACCGCGGCCGACTAGCCTGGTGCCCAGGGTACCCACTCAGCGATACTCACCTTTCGCAGCCACGCTCCCAAGCCCGTCAACAGGGCTCCTGCACCCCTCCAAATGGGTCTCGAGCCTACTTTCCCACCAACAACAAAACGACCTCCATTTTTCAATTTGACTAACCCAGCTAACTCACTCTACACTGACCCCGGGGTCCCTGGGCGGGAGTCACTCCTCCCCCCAATCACTCATCGCACCATGCATTCCCCATTCGCTCCACTCACACAGACCCGCTGGCCTCACTCACTCACCAAGCACATGCTTCCACTTCACTCACCAACTCTTCAACACACACACCACTGAACTCTGCCATCCTCCTAACTACATCCCCTAACTAACTCGTGCTCCCACGTCGTCCCTTATACTACAGCACGTTGCTTTTAACACTACGTAGCTAAGCTACGTCCCCTCTACACATTCACAAGTCTGTCCATGTCCTCAAATAATTCCATTAATCAATTTCCCAGGGGGGGGGAATTTCCTCCCTTCCTACTGGGCTCGTGAACTCGTCGCAAGACTCTGAGAGCCCTGCGCCTCTGCGGGAGCGGCTGTTCCAGCACCGACTCCTCCGGCAAGACATATCCATGAGGGCGTAAGGTCGCCCTTGTAAGGCCTCAGGCGGTCCGCGTGGACGATCCGGGGGAGGGCTCGTGGTCCCATTTTAATTTTTAGGACCACGTCACTGACTTGCGCCAGGACGACCCCCGGGCCCTGCCAAGGTGAGGTGAGCTTCGGGCATCTGCCCTTCCTTCGCCGGGGGTTAAAGAACCAAATCTTTGCCCTCGGTGGGTATTTGCTCACCTGGCTCCGGTGGTCGTACCTGCGCTTCATTTTTATGCCCACCTGTTGGAGTTGGTGTCGTGCGAAGGCGTGGACCTTCTCCAAGCCCTCCTCCAACCGACGGGCATAGCCCTCCCCCGGGGGCCTATCAAGCCGCTCAGGCGTCGGACCGCACAATAAATCGACGGGGCTTCTCAGCTCCCGTCCATACATCAACAGCGCCGGACTACATGCGGTAGACCCGTGCTGGGACGCGCGATAGGCCATCAGGAGGTACGGAAGGTGTTCGTCCCAGTCCTCCTGGTTAGTGGCGGTGAAGAGGGCCAACTGTTGGACCAGGGTCCTGTTGAACCTCTCCACCATGCCATCAGACTGTGGTCTCAGGGGCGTTGTCCGTGTTTTTCGAATTTCCAGGAGCCTGCACACCTCTTTTAGTAATTCACTCTCAAAATTTCGTCCCTGGTCCGTGTGCAGCTCCTGCGGAATCCCATACCGGCATGTAAATCCTTCTACGAAGGCCTTGGCCACAACCCCTGCTTCCTGGCTGGGAAGGGCAAAGGCTTCTGGCCATTTGGTGAAATAGTCCATAATTACGAGGACGTACTTATTACCCTGGCGAGTGGGGGGCAGTGGTCCCAAAATGTCCATGACCACTCGCTCCAGGGGAGCCCCAACCTGATGTAGTTGGAGTGGGGCCCTCATCCTCTGTGGCGGTCCCTTTTTTGCAGTACAGGCGTCGCATGCTCGACACCAGTCCTGTACATCGCGCCCCATGTTAACCCAATAGAACCGCCGGCGGGCCCGAGATTTTGTTTTGGTCCTGCCCAAATGGCCGCCGGCGCGGGTACCGTGCACCTGTTTCAAAATTTGGGTCTTAAACCCATCAGGGACTATCACCAGCCAAGAAGTTTGTTCAGAAGGAATCTCCACCCACTTGCGATACAAGATGTTGTCCCTCATTTCTAGGGTCCTCCACTGAGCCCAGTATGCCTTTGTTCGCGCCCCGAATGGGGCGATTTCCTCCCCACTGGGCCTCCTGTTTTCCTGGACCCATTTGTACACTGGCCCTAGCACGGGGTCTTCCCGCTGGGCCGTGCTCCATGCCAATCCACCAAATTCCTCTCCCGCGGTTAGTGGCAAAGTTGGGCCTACCATCCGGGCCGCACGGACTGGGAGTTTTGGGGAGGCGTCTGCCAATTGGTCCCTCTCCTCATGTCTCATACAATATTTGCAGTTTTCCTTCAGACAGGGGCGTCGAGAGAGCGCATCGGCATTCCCATGAGCCTTACCGGCTCTATGGACCACACTGAAATCGTACTGCTGCAATTTTTCCAACCACCTTGCAATTTGGCCCTCCGGTTCCTTGAACCGTAAGAGCCATTGCAAGGAGGAATGGTCAGTTCGAACCAAAAATTTCCTCCCGTACAAGTACGGGTGGAAATGGCTCACGGCAGACAGCATAGCCAATAGTTCCTTACGAGTTACGCAATAATTTCGTTCGGGCCTACTCATAGCCCGACTGTAATACGCGATCACTCTTTCCACGCCCCCCTGTGTCTGAGACAAGACTGCTCCCAATCCTTCCTGGCTTGCATCCGTGTCCAGGGTATACATCCCGTCATCGGTGGGGTACGCTAAAACAGGTGCGGATGTCAAACACCCCTTTAATTTGAGGAAGGCCTCCTGGCACTCCTCCGTCCAATTAAATCTCAACCCCTTCTCCGTCAACCGGTGAAGGGGCCTGGCTATCTCCGCAAAGTTTGCCACGAAACGCCGGTAGTAGGAGCAAAGTCCCAAAAAGCCCCGCACCTGTTTGACAGTTGTAGGTACGGGCCACTCCTCTACCGCTGTAATTTTTCCGGGGTCGGTCTTCACCCGCTCGCGGCCTATCACGTGTCCGAGATAGGCCACCTCTGTCGCGAACAAAGTGCATTTCTCTGGGCTCAATTTCAGCCCTGCCTGCCTGAGGTGCCCAAACACCTGGTCCAAATTGGCTATCTCCTGGGTGAATGTTTTAGCGTGTACCAGGACGTCATCCAGATACACCAGGCATGACTGCCACGGCATGCCGCCTAGTACACGCTCCATCAGTCTCTCAAAGGTGGCGGGGGCGTTACACAAACCGAACGGCATCACAGTAAACTGATACAGTCCCTTCCCTGTGGAAAATGCCGTTTTCTCCTTCCCCGTCTTATCCATCTCCACCTGCCAATACCCACTCTTGAGGTCCAAAGTTGAGAACCATTTAGAGCCTGCAACGGCGTCGAGGGTATCGTCAATTCTAGGCAGGGGATAGGAGTCTGAGTGTCACGTTGTTCAGCTGGCGATAGTCCACACAGAAACGCGTGGTCCCATCCTTCTTTTTAACCAGCACAACTGGTGACATCCAAGGACTTCCCGAGGGCTCGATGACACCTGCATTGAGCATCTTTTCAACCTGTTCATCAGCCTCCTCTCTTTTGCTCCATGGGAGCCTTCGAGCAGGCTGACGGACAGGCCGGGCCCCATTGGTGTGGATCTGATGTTGCACCAGGCCCGTACGTCCAATATCCTAGGGTGACAAGGAGAAGATCCCGATGTGTCGGTCGACCAGCTTGTATAAGGCCTCCCGCTGGGCCTCCTCCAAATCTACACTACTCCGATTTACCATCTCACAAATGGGACCGGGCCAATTCCTAATCGAGTCTGGAGACTCCTTCTGGGGCCGGTCCGGCTCGACGTTATCGTCCCTCAGCTCTGCGACCTCTTTTACTGGGATGCAATCTGCCACCTTCGTGCCCTTCCTGATAGTGCGTGGTTCCGTGCTAACATTTATCACCCGTACGGGCACTACTGGCCCGTCGGTACTTACCAGGGTGCGGCCCACGACTAAGCCCGGGGTTGATGGCCCTGCCGGTAGTTCCGCTAGGTCGCAGGGGCCCTGCCACGTTGGGGGTGCTCGCCACCGGGCCGGGACCACCGCCTCGGCACCCGGGGGAATGACCACGGAGTCAGGAGCCTCCAGCTCCACCCTCTCATCCGTGCTCACGCCTCCTAACGGCAACTCCTCACCACCCAACTGCATGACCCCCCGGCCCAAGTCGATCTTACAACCACCGCCGTCAGCACATCCAACCCTATTAGACATGGGTCGTACACCTCTGCCACCCAAACCTCTATCTTGGTTTTCACAGTGCCCAATTTAAACGACACGAAACCACGTCCTATGATAGGGGCCGTTGCCCCGGTAGCTAGCTGCAAACTATGGTTTTGCAGACGGTGGATCTCATCCCAACCGTCTACACTCAAATCAAGGACCACAGGGCTGATGATCGTGGCGCTTGCTCCTGTGTCCACCACGGCGTCTACCCCTACGCCGGCAATCTTGCACCGAATTGTTAAGCTACCTTTGCCAATTTGGCCACAACTGATGACCTGTCGCAGTTCTGAGGGCTCTTCTCCGTCTGAGTCTGCCGAACACGGCCCTACATGTTCGGCACTTCTTAGTTTCCCGGGGACTGGTGGGGGGGGGATGGTTGGGCCTGGCTATCCCTATTGACCCGGGGCGGAGTTGGTGGTCTAGGGGGCCGTGGCTCTTCTCTTCGCGGGGGCCTTTCCCTGCGCGAGGCGTTGCACCTCCGCTGCAGGTGGTCCCCTGCGCCACAATTATAACACCTCTTCTGGTAAGGTGTTTGCCTCCAGTACGCCGAATTATACCCCTCTCCATTCCGAATTGGGGTACCCCCCGATGGCCCATCTCCCGCCCTTCCCGGGCCCGACCGCCTCTCCACAGGTCTCCCGAACCGGCGGTCGAACATGCCCTGCACCATCCTTTCCACTCGCGCTTGGTCGCCCAGGGTTGCCCCGGCTCCCAGCGCACTGTCGTGCACGGGGTCCACCTGTCGGACTGCCACCGCATGGCGCCCAGCCCCTCCCAATGGCGTTCTGGCTGCCTCCCAGCAGGCAGCAGTATCAGCCGCCTTCTGGAGGTTGTCCGGGCGCCATACGGTGAGCAATGCTCCGACATCGGTGCCCCTATTGCTCGAAGGAAATGGTCCAGGGCAATCTCCTCCCGGTACTCCGGCGGCATGTTGGTGTGCGCGATCCCCACCAAGCGGCGAATGTCATGTGCCAATTCTCCCAGTGATTCCTGGGGACGTCGTTTGCGCCCGTTGAGCTGAGCTTTAACAAGCTCGCTCTGCTGGTCCATGCCAAATCTGTTTTTTAGGGCCGAATGGAGATCCTCCAGGGTCGCCCCCTCACTGGGTACCGTGGTCAGGACTTCCAAAGCCACGCCACGCAGGGCCGCTGTGAGTTGTGCCACACCCTGCACCTCGTTCCAGCCATTGCCTCTGGCAACACACTGGAACTGGGCCATATATGCCCTCAAGTCCGTCTTGCCATCGTACGGGGGTAGCGGCACCCTCGGTTCTTTCGAGGTCTCCTCCCGTTCCCTAGGGACTCCGGGAGGAGTGTACCTCCCCAGTCCCAACGGTGCCTCACTCCCGCAGGGTCCGAGCCATTTGCCCGGGGCTCCACCACCCTTGTCTGCGTCTGTCCGTGCCCCGCGTCGTCCCGCTTATTCTCCCAAGCCATTGGACTCACACTCTGCACACCCCTGGAACAGTCATTCCGGGTACCCCCATTAGGCCAAAAGACCCCGCGGTCTCTACCCTCCCCAAGCTTGGCATGCTCACCCCCGCATCGGGCAAGCCTCCTCCTCCGCCCTGTGACACCGGCCCCCCCTGGGCACGATCCGCCTCGAGGGAGTATATCCTCTCCCCCTGTTCCCGAAGGAGGCCACCCTGCTTCTCACACCGGGCCTCCACCCTATCCGTCAGTCTCTTCTCCATTTCCTCCATTTTACCCTTTATTACCCCATTTATTTCCTCCCCTATCGTTCCTAACGACAGTTCCCCGACTTTTTCTCTTATTTGCTCCACCTCCCCTTGTACCTGTGTCACCATCTTATTTGTCTTGGATATTTCCTCCCTCGTTGTCCTAAACTGCTCTTCTGTCTCGCCCCGGTTTTTTCCTATCTGCTCCCCCAGTTCCTCTGTCTTTTCTCCGGCTTTCCGCTCCATTTCATTAATTACCTCCTCATGTCTCTTTCTACATTCCTCCGCCACCTTCTTTAATCCTTTCTGTCTTGGTTTTCACAGGTTTTAATCTCTCCGCTTTTACCTCCTTTCGCAGGTTTTCAACTTTGTCTGTCATTTCCCAATGTCTTTTCTCACAGTCCTCCTTCACGGCTCCCAATCCCTCCTTTATTTTCCCTTGTTCTCTTTTTAATTCCTCTATCGCCGTCGTGTTCCTCCCGATTTCCTCCTTTATTTGGTCTTGTCCCTGTTTTACTTCTCCCAATGCTTTTCCTACTTTGTCTATTTTTCCCACCACCGTCTTTATTTCGTTTGCCCTCTCTTGTTTACTTTCTTCCATTGCGACTCCCACTCCTTTTACTTTCTCTTTTAACCCGGTCACCTCCGCTCGTATCGTGTCGACTTCCTTTTTCATTTCGTTTTTTAGTTCTTCCAAGCTTCCTTTCAGGCTCATTCCCATGTTCTGCGTCTCCCCCGTAGCTCTTTCATTTCTTCCTTCATGTTTGCTTCCATTCCGTTTATTTGCTTGTTCATTTCGTTTTTCATTTCATTTGTATTTGTATCCATCTTCTCGTTCATGTGTTGTGTATTCGCATCCATCGTCGTTTTCACTTCATTTGTATTTGTATCCATCTTTTCATCCATTTTTTTCATATTCGCATCCATTTTTTCGTTCATTTGTTGTGTATTCGCATCCATCCTCGTTGTCATTGCCGCCAGCATGGCGCATAGCTGGGCTATGCCGGGTGCGCTTGAGTGAGCCGTTTCGGCAGGGGTTGGGGAAGGGTCTTGGTGGAGAGGGGGGGGAGGTGTCATACACCGCGGCCGCTGCCGCACCCACCTCGGGCCCTGGGTTCAGTTGGGCGAGTCCGTGTTCCTGCACAATCAACATTTCCTGCACGGGGATTTCTTCCTGGACCATGGATCCTACACATTCTACATCCATTTCTAATACCCCCGGCTCCCGCTCGCCTTGAGACGCCATCTTGCTTCTCTTAAAGGGTTAATTTGCTCGCTCGTAATTTGGAGGGAATCGGGGGTCGCTTCTCTCACCCCTGGACCGATTCCCGTGAATTTCGCTGGAGACAGGAGAGCCTGTTGTCCCGCTCTCCAATACCAGTGCCGCGAGGAGGGCGATGAATTTGTATCGCACGACCTGACACCAGTGTTGCGGATTTCGCGCCCGCCGGCGTGCTGACGGCCACGTAACTCGAATCGCGGCACGTCGCCCACCGGACGGACAATCCAGTCGTGACCCTCTCGGACTAACGCCGGGAACCAGTCACGGGTGGACCTTTTGGTCTCACCGCGATCGAGCCAATCAGCCCCCGCGTGGGATAGGGTTGCTCGCCAAATTCGACCTACGTACCCACGCGGAGGGTAGACCGGGCGATCGCACCTCGCCGCAGGTCGACTTCGGACACGGGCCACTTAAGCGACCCGTTCCGTACTATCAGAATAACCGAGCGGTGTTATCGTCGACCTCGACGGTTCGATTAATTATCGGGCGTATTCAGCCCACTACCAACCCTTTACGTGAAGCAAGATGAGGATTCAATGAAGGAAAAGACGAAGCGAAGCGGGAGAACAGTTCAACAATAAAGCACATTTATTCGCGGCACACGGGAAGCACACAAATACAATTCCACCAAATGCACACAAAAAAAGAAAACACACTTCCATTTACACAAAAAGCAAATATAAAAGTGAAAACACAGTGCAGAGCTAATACCGACTACCGAGCACACGGCAACACTTATACAATTCTACTTCACAGACGGCGCCGACAACACATACCCAAAACCAAGGAAAAGAAATACCCTCAAGAATGAGGCGGGCCTGAGGCCGAGACCGGGTCGTGCCTACCCGTCTGGTGATGAGACGCGGAGCGGCGATGGCGCCTCACTCCGCGGGCCTCGCGGACAGTGCCTGGCAGGGGGTGGGAAAAGGGGCCCCCTTGGTCGCACTATCTCAGCGCGGGGGGAAACAGGAGGGGGTTGCTGATGCTCGGGGTATAGAGGATCTTTATTATCCCTGGTGTGCGTCTCCACCTCGGCCAGGTCGCGCTGCCGGCCTCCCTCGGGCGTGCAGCTCCTGGCACCGACGCGAGCACCCCCTCGTCTGCCTTCGCCGCTGCCGCCTCTCCGCCTCTGGACTCTCCACCCTGGACTCTTCTTTGGGCTCCCCTCGTTCGACTCTCTTCAGCTTCTCCAGCTACTGCAGGCTTCGGGCTCCAGACTTCCACACTCGTCCCCTCCGTTCCGACTCGTTCTCGTTCTCGTTCTGCTGACTGCTGACTGCTGACTGCTGACTGCTGACTGCTGACTGCTGACTGCTGACTGCTGACTGCTGACTGCTGACTGCTGACTGCTGACTGCTGACTGCTGACTGCTGACTGCTGACTGCTGACTGCTGACTGCTGACTGCTGACTGCTGACTGCTGACTGCTGACTGCTGACTGCTGACTGCTGACTGACGACTGACGACTGACGACTGACGACTGACGACTGACGACTGACGACTGACGACTGACGACTGACGACTGACGACTGACGACTGACGACTGACGACTGACGACTGACGACTGACGACTGACGACTGACGACTGACGACTGACGACTGACGACTGACGACTGACGACTGACGACTGACGACTGACGACTGACGACTGACGACTGACGACTGACGACTGACGAACACCGTCCTTTTATCCCCCCGTAGCTTCGCCTTTGACCCCCTCCCTTTGACCTTTCACCTCGCTCCCCATTGGCCCGAGAAAAAGTGGGCGTGAAAGCTTTTTGATCCACAAATTTGCATATATCGATCGTTCTGGAGGCGGGGCCAAATCGCCCCTCGCTCACCGATTGGACGGCAAAAAGTGGGCGTGTGTCGTTTTTGATCCATTTTTGAAGCACAAAATCCGTGATTTTGTACACGCTGTTCAACGTGCGCCCTGCACGAGTCCAACACCGGTACCCACAGCGGGGCAAGAACGGTGGCGATGCTACGGTTGCGAGGTGTGACGTGAAGGTCGTGGCAGTTGTGGTGAAGCGGTGTTGTGGTTGGTGGTTGATGTTGTGGTTGTGGTGGTAATCATGGCGGTTGGTCCAAAATAAAGATAGTAAAAGAAAAACGGCTATCCTGAAGAGTCGCAGCACGTATAAATGACATGTATTCCCACTAGACAACGGGTTTGGGCCTAACTACACATGCACTTGCCGAGATACCTCACCTAAGGGACCTGAATGGTGGTTTGCGAATTTGGTAACCACAACAATATGTTTTCATAGTATTAATAGGTATGTATGAAATAACCATTTTGAAGGTTTAATCTATTACAAATGTGTAACCTTAAAAAAAAAATTCTGAGTTGTGTGGACTGCAACATCTTTTTCAGGCACAATTTTCTTGACCCATCACACGTTGCCCTGAGGTTATTAAAATTTGAACGCAAAGTGTGGACCTTTCTAAACGAAGTTGAGGCTCGTAAACAATTGAGATGACAGAGGTTAAAAAGTCACAAACTGGCAGTGAGGGCAATGGGGACACAGTTAAACACAACAGGCAAGGGAATGAATCAGCAAGCGATGAAGACAAATTGAAGGGGAGGAAACACAGAAACCTTCAAGTAAGAAGCTTGGGTTGATATGGAGTTTGGCGATGGGAGGTGTGGGTGGCACCAGGTGGTGCTGTACTGCTTGTGTGAAGCCATGGACAGAAGAGAGGGATTGAACCATCCTCAGATGGTCGTTCCACCAACAGAAGGAAAGGTGAACAAACGAATGGAGGTGTGCTCAAAGCCTGGATTTTGTGAGCTTAACCATGGGAGGATTATTGAAAACTGCGTGGTGTGGCTGGGAGAGTCAGAGGAGTGAAAGAGCAGAAGGAGCTAGAACGGAGGTGAGGCGGGAAATAACAGAGAGGCCATTGCATGTAGACCACAGCAGGTGGGGCAGACAGATTACCTTCTCCATCCAGGCAATCATGAAGGAACTATCCAGGTTTTTAAAATCTACAATCTGATAGGAATATGATAAGTAATTCTCTGGACAATAGATTGGTTTTTGGAAGATTAGAAGCCAATTCCTAAATACTCTGACCTTCATTTACATTTCAACACAGAACAAGTAGGATGCTATAGTCATTTATCTTTACTGCTATATCGTTGTGTATCTGTACCGCAGTAGTGAGATGATCATACTTTCAGAATATGTCAGTTATTAAACCAGTTAAGTCAGTTATTTCAGAAATCTAATCATTACTAAATCTAGATGTTGAGACAGAACAAGGTTGCAGCATTAATAACTAGTTTTGTAAGGACAAGTCCGTTTGCGTCAGAGGAAAAATACACAGATTTTCTCAACAAATGGTTTGGGTGAAGGTGAACGGATGTTTTCGGCTTGAGGCTCCCTTCAAAGCAATGCCCTTGAAAAAGGACTCCCATCTGAAACGTTGCTTGACTTCCTTTGCCACAGTGCTCAGCATACCTCTCTCAGAATTTGTTTTGCAAAATTAATTGTCCTCATTTTAAAACTGACCTGCTGTCCTTATTCATACTTCATGGCCAGACGTCATTTCGTTTATTGCCAGACGTCATCTCCTCTGTTCTCAAAAGCTGTTTTCTAAAGCTGAGGATACCTGTTCTGGAGTTGTCTTGTTTAACAGCATTTGTTAATTGTTGGTGCTAATTAGTCCGTCTGCCTGCACAACGGGAGATGGGGTTTTGTGTGTGTGTGTGTGTGTGTGTGTGTGTGTGTGTGTGTGTGTGTGTGTGTGTGTGTGTGTGTGTGTGTGTGTGTGTGTGTGTGTGTGTGTGTGTGTGTGTGTCGTTGGTTGTTATCTCCATTTGTATGTTTCAGAAGGTGGCATGGAGTCCTCCCACGGCTCAAAATATCCACCTCTATTTTGGTAAGTGATCATGATTCATGGACCAAGCTGTGACATTTCATTGTTCTCGAAGTTTTGTTCAAAGGGCTTTTTTGAGGATTGTCACTGAGCAGCGGTCAGCTTTCAAGTGCAGTTCATTGATTGTACTATTTCCAAGTATGTTTTTTAAAGATTTCCTTGAGGTTCTTTATCATTCCCATTCCTCCAATTATCACTAAAACAATTTTGGTACGATTCAGCTTCCAAGATCTTTTGATTTCAATTTTGAGATCCAGGCATTTGGTCATCTTATTGATTTCTGCATTGTTTAGGCCAAAATCTCTGGGGACCGACACCTTGATTAGCAATGCCATATTTATTTTTTGTACTGAAGTCCGATAAATGGTCGCAATGCTTTATTTTCTATGTTCACGCTTGATGGGATCATCAGTTTGTGTCGGAGCATTATGTCCTTGTTTCCAATGATCACTTTTGGTTCATATTTCCATGTGAGTACGAGAACTGGGATCTTGAAATTTCTGCAGATGTGCCAGTGGATTACTCTACATACCTTGTTGTACCTTTGTGTGTACAGCTGTTCTGACATTCGTTGTTTTTTTTACATCCCAATGGGAGGTGACTTGTGTTCTCTGTTTCTACCTTGCTGAACCTACACCTGTCCGATTGACTCAGTCCTGCCATTTTCTTAAAGCGGTTCTTATAGTGTCCTTGGTCTTGGACATTTATTTTGATTCATTTTCCATCACAATTGAATTGACCTCTTCTTAGCCATTTCAGATGACCCTACTTTGTCCATGCCCAATCTGCACAACTCTTTTTTTTTTTTTAAGAATAAAAAAATTTCCTGCTCTTTTATCATTCCCCCAGTTGTCAGTGCATATCTGTTGATATTTCGTTTTATATTTTTCTTAATTATCTTTTTTTTTGCAATCGCTGGGGCTGCATTTGTTGTTGTTTCAGTCTCGTGTGACATCTTCTATTTGCACCTGTCTTTTGAATTTTTTTTTCCAAGGTGGGGATAGGGATACCTTTTCTTACTTGTTGTCTTACTGCTTAAAAAAACCGGTCGGTAGTCTGTTGAGCTTTTCACTTACTCAGGCAATCCTTCAGTTGTCATTCTGTGCACTTGGTTGAGTTCCATCAGACCGCAACCTCCTTCTCGTCTTGGCAGGTACATTCTCTGAATGCAATGATTTTTGTTGAACATTTTGTGGATGGTGAGGTTATCCCTGTTTTGATTTCTAGTTTGTTGATTTTTGATTTTGGCCAGTTTATTATTCTGCTGCTGTACTGGAACCCTGGTACTGTGAGTTGGTTTAGACTTTTGATTTTGTTTATTTTGGAGTGGTATGTTTTCAGGATCCATCTCGTTCTAGTATGTCAAAAGCCAAACTCACATTTAGTACAAATAGCCCGAATTAGCTCATCATATGCTGTGTAGCATGACACGGCCAGGTTTTTAAAAATTATCTCTTCCATATTTATTTATTTTCCATTTGAGCTTAACTGTCTGTCGAAGCCATAATGGTTTTACTATTGGAGCTTTTATCATCAAATTTTCAACAAACCTTTATTACGAGAATATGGATAACACTAATTAATATTACTTTTTCATTACCTCTGCTACCGAAGGTTGACGGCGGTTATGTTTTCACCCCTGCCTGTCTGTCTGTGAGCAGGATATCTCAAAAAGTTGTGTATGGATTCAGACGAAACTTTGTGGACAGGTTGGGCATCTGACAAGAATGAAGTGATTTGAGTTTGGTGATGATCCGAACTCGGATCAGTGTACGAGAATTTAAAAAAAAAACTTTAAATCTAATCTTCACCATTGAGAGATGGTGCCAAAAACGATTTACAGCAGATATTTCAAAAATGTATTGGGCCTGATTTGTTCTACCGGATCAGGCTTTGCTTGGCAGAGGTATGCAGTCTACCAAGTGCCCATGTAGTTATTTTTATAAGAATTATTATTATTATTATTATTATTACTTCATAGATTCAAACAGAAACCAAGCCAATGTAATCTTCTCAACACACAGTGGTAGAGGAGGTCAGACACAGGTTTGTTTAGTGCTGCTGAGAGCAGTCTTGGTCTCTTAGTTACAATAGCAGCAGTAGCTACTTATGATTAATAGTAGCAGTAGCTACCTCTGCCCTCTGCGATGGATGGCCCCTGTCTGTCTACTTATTAATGTTTTCACCCCTGTCTGTCTGTCTGTCTGTGTGTTTGTGTACAGAATATCTCAAAAGGTTGTTGACAAATTCGGATGAAATTTGGTGGGCAGGTTGGGTGTGTGACAAGGATGAACTGATTAGATTTGGGGGAAGATTTGGATCCGGAGACAATAATTTTTTGTTAGCGATTCCTCAACATTGAGAGATGGGGCAAAATAATAGACAGTACATCACGATACTTAAGAATGCTGTGGACGAATTCGAATGAAACTTGGTGGATGAGTTGGGAAAGTGACAACAAGCCGATTAGATTTTGGTTCAGGTCAGCAGATCTAGATCCGACCTTTCAGTGGGATACAAAAATGTAAACTGCTCCGCCTGGCACAGGTATGTGCTCCACTGAGTGGCCTTCTGGTTTTGTTTTCCTTTTCGAAAAAGGAAGTCCACATTATGTAACACAATTGCTTTTTAATTCAACTTAACTTACACAAACTGATGCTCCATATTTGTGGCCATTTGTATGTTATCATCTTCTTGGCCCTTTTCCCTTGTTTAATTTTTTTTCTTTATTTTCTTCGTTTCTCATGGCGACATTTTGCAATCTTTTGCATTTTCACACTCAGCATTTTACATTTCTCTCACTGTGTATCTCTGTGTCCATCCAGCCATCCATTGGGACCATACTCTGTACAGAGCGTTGGTGATGCCAAAGCAGTCTCCTTGGCTATTGTTTACAGTCCTGGACGGGTTACCACTTCAACACAGTATACCAGCATGCTGGCACTCATTTTATCGACTTCGGAAGGATGACAGGCAGAGTCAACCCCACCTGGTATTAATTCAACAGAAAAGGAGGATTTGAACTCAGGATCCTTGGATCCCATTAATCACCACCCGAACCATTAAGCCAACACCAGGCATTCTCTTTGTATCCGGCACACTTCTCATGATCATATTCCTTTTATATGGGCTACATCTCCGACTGTTTCATTAGCACCTACATCTCCATCCGAAAGTCTCGCAGGGTAAAGCTTGAGGCATAACTTCGCCAGATTGAAGGTTTTCCAAACTGCCAGGGTGAAAAAAATGAATTGTGTGGTTTCTGGGCTCTGCTCTCAGCCTTTTCCTCATTCTGAACTCATCCTCATGATTTGGAGTTCCTCATCAGGCAGGAAAGTTTGACATCACTTCCTGTGCTGTTGGATTGACTTTCAACTTGATGAAGGAACAATGATGGTGGCTTGTGCTTTACTTATTTCATCTTTTATCATTATTGCAATTTATTCATTTTTGATGAATATGTCACCATTTTGCAGAAAATTTGTATTTGATGTCAATTGGCTAATGTGCCTTTTTGTTCAACTTGTTCAATTTTCAGTGCTATTGAGGGAATGGCACCTGGAGGGCACTCATCAGGTGCGAAGGGACGTGTAAATTTTGTGCATTGCAATGCATCTCCATTGCTGTTTGGTGTGGCTGTTACTGTAAGTTGTGTGAAGCCAAATGGCATGTCAGGCAACCATTTATATTCTGCCAACTTGCCTTGGTAATGAATGATCAGTGGTAGTGAGGCCCCAAAGGATCAGCAGATTTGCACTGCTGTGGGTGACAGAACTGTCCCGTTACCAGAAGGAATCACTGATTTGTCTCGTAAAGTTAGAGATCCATAGATTGAGACATGGCCTATATACTTCAGCACGCAGAGAGTGTAACCACATTCATCCATTGTGAGCTTGGGAATGCAAAAGGAATAAATATTACTCGTTATTTGAAAGGAATTGACAGCGACAGCTGCTGTAGAGTAAAATACGTTTGCCATGGCCTGAAATATGCACCATCTAGCAAATGTGAACTCTCCGCATCTCCAGTAGATGGCAGCATAGCAGTGTAGGGTCATGCCTTATTATCTGTCACTGCTTTGACGTCAAACAACGGCCAGATCTAATATCATAGATAATGACGCTCCTCAATTATTATAACAAACTCTTGTCTTCATTGACCATTAATTATATTTCCTTTTCAACTTCCAGCCAAATGTTGAGTCCAGATGTGGTCGAGATCTAACCATTGTGAAGTTACATTCGGTTTTAATTTATTTATTAAACTCAAGAAGCAGGTTGATGTTTCTGCACTGGCAAATGGAAATGATTTGCATGCCCCATCACTCCAGAATGTTTCTTCCATTCAGAGCCTTTGATGACCAATTATTTCTACCCTACTCATGCACTACTACAGGTATACGTCATCTGCCGTTGTTGCTATTAACACTGGGGAGTCCCGAGAACAGACAAATTGTGTTGTGAACCCGCTGACCGTGGTCTCGACGTTGTCAACTCCATCAACCTGACTTTGCCTTATAATTGCCTCGAGAGTGCAGTTGGCGTTTCTCATTCACACATTTATCCCAAAGGGGCCACAGTCCTTGTGTGTTGATTCTGAATGTTTGTCAGGAATGAATCGAATTTGTGGAGCATTAAAAAAAAAAAATGCTGCAACAAAAGTGAGTTGGGAAATCTGATCTGAAATGTTGTCATGTCATTGAAGCTGATTATGAATCTGATCTGAAATGATCACCCCTGCCTGTCTGCCTGTCTGTCTGTCTGCCTGTCTGCCTGTCTGTCTGTCTGTCTGTCTGTTTGTTACTTGCAAAAATCAAAGATTTTTCAAATTTATTGGTCAGTCGATTTTGTTATTCTGTCTGTTATTCTGTCTGTTTGTCTGTCTGTCAATCACCTGCAGGTCACAATTTAATACTGATCTTCACGAAACTTCACGAGATGGTAGAGTTTGTCAAAAGGAAGAAGACTTGTTTTTGAGGTCAAAAGGTCAAAATGTCAACATCGGCCAAAGGTCAACAACTGAGGTGGTCTTTCTAAAATCCTCAGTTTTCATCCCATTGAGTTGAAATTTGAAAATTATTTGCATATCAGGTCAATGCATTCAACCACCAATTATATTTGAGGTCAACATCGGCTAAAAGGTCAACATAGGCCGAATTTCTGAAATTGTCAATTTTCATCTGATTGGCGTGAAATTTGAAGTGGAGTTGCATATTTGGCCATTGAATTCAACCACCAATTATTCGTTAGGTCAACTTCGGCCAAAAGGTCAACAAAGGCCAAAGATCAACGACTAAGGTGGCATTTCTAAAATCCTTATTTTTCATCCCCTTTACTTGAAATATGAAGAGGATTTGCTGATCAGTTTACTGAATGCAACCACTAATTTTTTTTTAGGTCAACATAGGCCAAAAGGTCAACATAGGCCAAATTTTTAATTTGTCAATTTTCATCTGATGGACTTGAAATTTGAAGAGTTGCAGATTTCATCATTGAATTCAACGACCAATTATTTTGGAGGTCAAAATAAACCAAAAGGTCAACAACTTTGGTGAGATTTCTGAAATCCTCAGTTTTCATCCCATTGAGTTGAAATTTGAAGTGGATTTGCATATCAGGTTACTGAATTCTATGCATAAGTATTTTTTCAGGTCAACATAGGCCAAAAGGTCAACATTGGTCAAAAAGTCAATCGTCATTTCTAAAATTATCAATTTTCATCCATTTGACTTGAAATTTGAAGATTTCTATATTTGTCATTGAATTCAACCACCAATTATTTTTTAAGGTCAAATTTGTTTTATGGATTTCGCAAGTATTGTGCTATGCATGACATCTTTCTTGTTTGTTTGTTTGTGAAGAAAATATCTCAAAATATTGTGAATGGATTTACACGAAAATCTGTGGAGAGCTTAGGTATGTCACAAGGACAAAATGATTATATTTTGGTGAAGATCTGAATCCGGATCTGGATCCGAGAATTTTTAAAGTTAATTTTCACCATCAAGAGATAGGGTTTGTTTTTTGCCCCTAACTCATGAAGGAATTGGATGAAACTTGGTGGACATGTTGGGTATGTAACTTGGAAGAATTGCTTCGATTTTGGTGAAGATCCAAATCCGGATCCGGATCCAGATTAGAGAATTTTTAAATTGATTCTTCACCAATGAGCGATCGGGCAAAAATGACATATAGCAGGATATCTCAAAACGTGATGGACAGATTCGGACGAAACTTTGTGGATGAGTTGGTGAGGTGACAATAACAAGCCAATTCGATTTTAGCTCAGGTCCGTATCCAAGATCTGGCCTATCATCGGTATGCAAAACATACACTAATCAGCTTGGTGGAAGCTCCACCGAGTGCCCTTCTAGATTATCCTTAGACCAATGGAGCTGCCACTGAAGTTACCAACTACTGAAAGGGTCTAAATGATACAAGGTACCCTTTGCTTTGCACAAACAGGCAAAATAGAATATTTACCAGCACAAAGGTCTAAAGGCTAACTACAGTGAAGTGGAAAGCCTATTTAACATTTCCTACAAAAGATAAACAGCTACATCATGCAGTGTCTCTAATGATAGTACACCAGACAGTAGTTTTAGTTGAAATTGTTTTCATTGGAAGTAGAAACCGTGACCAAACTGGCCAAGCGGGAGCACATTATAGTTGAGCCATCATCTTCTTCCAAGGTGTACAATCGGGCAATTATATTTATTGCATTGCTGAAGAATATTAAGTATTTTCCAACGAAAGTGAAAGCTTGGTTGAAGCCCTCCCTTCTGTGTCGTGATGTTTCCCTGTTGTGCATTGAATGTCTTCCAAAGAGTTGTTTATTGTTTTTTGTGCCAATTCTCTAAATTTGATTCTTCCATGAATTTATTTAACAAACAATGAATAAATTTTATATTCCATTAGGCAATTTTTGTGGCTTAATGAAAAACTTTTATCTGACACTTTGTCCTATGAATGAAAAACGGGGAGTTTGTTGGAAAGGTTTTCCTGAATTATTGAACAATTCCACATTGCATTTCGATTATCCATGCTCGCAAAATACCGATGATACACATTTGTGTTGCATTCGCGGATGATAAATTTCTCCTAAAATTGAACATTTGTCGAAATGATCTTTCCTGTTTTTATCTTCCAACTCCTTCTGCCTGCCGCTTGATTTCTCCAGTTCCTCAGTGGGTAAACTTATCATGCCTGGCAGCACACACTTTGTGGAGTCAGTTAGTGTATTTAGTGAGTTTGAGACATTAGGCAGATGCTTGATTTGGATGGGTGGAAATGCATGTGATGTTGTTTAAATTTATTATTACCAAGTTAAACTTGTACTTTCCTCCAATCTTTCAAAGTGACAGCTCATCATAATCTTATGTTGTCTCCACTCGTGCATGTAGTATTTTCTCCTCTCTAAAAAATGTTTGCCTGGATGTCTGACTGTCTTTATGACTCCATTGTCAGTTTGTTCCGATGTTCTTTATCTTTGTCACAATTTGCTTTTGTTTGCATGAAAACAGCAAATACATCATCTCTGTTCAGGATGCGCAATGCTTGTTTGTTTTTTTTTAAAATGACCTTGGTAGAGCCCACAGATGAAATTGTTTTATATTTATCAATTTATGTTGGCCCCTCTGCAGCGATATTTGCACAAGTATCACAAAAGTCGAAAGCACAAATATAAGGGGAAAAATGGTTGAAGTGCTCAGAGTGAGTGGACATGATTGGGGGGGATTTCAAGGCAACGGTCTCTACTAGACATGTGAAAATTATTGTTTATATTCATGCTCAAGGTAGTAATCTTGCCTCCAAGTTTTTAGAAAACATATTGGCTATTTTGTGCTTCACCTCACTGTGTAATTAATGATGCTGATTTTGTCAATACTCAATCGTTGGAGCAGATAGTGAGCAGCGTAAGCCAAAGGACATCATTGAATGCTTTCAGATCTCACACGAACCCATGTTGTAACGACGTTCATCTGATAGTATCTGTTTCAAAAGTACTACAAATTTGCTTTCGTCAGGAGATAGAATTGGTGAAACGGATAGATACTGCGATTGGATGCATCCTCACAGCATATACTGTGAACCATATACTATTGTTGTGAAAAGCCGAATCACCAGTCGTCAATTTGTTTGATATATTCACACAGTCTTCAGAGATCTAACATTCTGAGTCAGACTTTGAATAACTTGAAGTACCTTGGCAGTTCTCACCAACAGGACATTGAAAACAATACTATTCCACTTCTCGTTGTGATACACATTTATATATTAAGTCTCAACACAATTTCCCCACAACATGTATTTCATTTATTCATCTGAAAATGATCACTGAAGGACTTTGTAGTACTTAGAAATTGTATTGACTCGAGATGGAGGTCATATCTTTGTCATGAGTAAAGAAGAAGCCATTTCCCTGAAGAGCACAATGCTTTTCAATTGTATAAGTGCTTGAAAATTTCAGTGGAATGAATTAATTTTGCCTGAGGACAAACCCACATCCAATAAGATATTCAAGGGGAAAAAAACTTTGCCAGCACAGACAGAAAACCTTACTTGAAGAATGTAAAAGTTTGAACAAAATAGAAGTAAGAAACATTTTTTTTATATTCTAATGATATTTTCCTGGTGTTCGACAAAGCTCAACGGAGACGCATTCAATTCCTTTACACCAGAAAGTATGGGATTTGTCATCAGAATGAAAGCTTCAGGTGATATTTGGCTGAGATCTAAATGACAAGGTCTCAGTGGTGCCATTTTGAAATCCAAGATAGCCTTCCACACATCCACTAAGATAAACAGAAACAGTACTTTCCTAAATCAGTGCAACATTAGCTTTATGAGGAATCTCAAAAAAAATTCAACCAAATCACATGAAGCACTGGATTGGACTCTTGAATGTTTTCACATTAGTTCTCATGCATCCTTGGTGTGACCATTGAGGTGAATAAGCAGTGTATCCTCGGGTACGTTGCAGGTAGAAAAGCCATTAAGATGTAATTTTTACCTCCGTCATCGAAGGTGAACGAGGTGATGTTTTCACCCCTTTCTGTCTGTTTGTTTGTCTGTTTGTCTGTCTGTCTGTCTGTTTGTCTGTGTACAGGATATCTCAAAAAGTTGTGGACTTTTGGGGAAAGGTTTGCTGTGTGACAAGGACGAACTGATTAGATTTTGGTGAAGATCCAGATCCGGATCCAACTACTAGAATTTTAAAAGTGATTCTTCACCATTGAGAGATAAAGCCAAAAACGTGATATATAGCATGATATCTCAAAAAGTTGTGGACTTTTGGGGAAATTTTGTGGAAAGCTTTGCTGTGTGACAAGGACGAACTGATTAGATTTTGGTGAAGATCCAGATCCGGATCCAACTATTAGAATTTTAAAAGTGATTCTTCACCATTGAGAGATAAAGCCAAAAACGTGATATATAGCATGATATCTCAAAAAGTTGTGGACTTTTGGGGAAATTTTGTGGAAAGCTTTGCTGTGTGACAAGGACGAACTGATTAGATTTTGGTGAAGATCCAGATCCGGATCCAACTATTAGAATTTTAAAAGTGATTCTTCACCATTGAGAGATAAAGCCAAAAACGTGATACATAGCATGATATCTCAAAAGTTGTTGATGGATTTGGATGAAACTCGGTGGACAGGTTGGGTGGTGTAGCAAGGACAAATTAATTCGATTTTGGTGAATATCCGAATTCGGATCTGGATACGATAATTATTTAATTTTTTAAGTGATTCTTCACCATTGAGATCAGGCCAAAAACGATATAGTACTGCATTGCATGCTATTTCAAAAATGTTTTGGGCCCGATATGTTATTTTGGATCAGGCATGACGTGGCGGGGATATGCGCTCTACCGAGTGCCCTTCCAGTTAACTTACAGATTGTTCCAGTCTGTTAAAGTAACATTGCTCTCTCATTTTTGAATCACTCTGTCTATTTTATTTGACTACTAATACAAAAGCCTGTCAAAAATGATGGGTTGGAGTTATTTTATTCAACATATTCAAGGAGACTGGAAGATATGATGTTTTGCAGCAAGTTTTGCCTTTTTTTAGTCAGGTCAGTCTTTTGGGACTGCCCCTGGTTACATACATAACCCAGCGCTACCTGCAGTGGTCGGGTTGTCGGTGACGAAACCAACACCCCTCACTGGCTTTGCTTGTAGGGATGGTCACTGTGGCACCCTGCCAGGATGAAAAACAATGCCTGATAAAGGGTCGATGAGCTCACTTTGGTGGCCAACGACCATCCAGTACGGAGATGGTGTCTCCTAAAAAAAACACCCAATTGGGGTAGGAAAAATTATTTTTCTGCTTGGCCTAGTTATCCCCTCCTGGACAGTGGTCCTCTGATGAGGTTTCCTTGCTTCAGAACAAGGTTTAGGTTTTGCCAGGTTTTTCCTCCTCTCTTTCTTTCTTGACACCTTTCCTAGAATGGCTTTATGTCTTGTTTGGTGTGACTTCCATTAAAATAAAAGAAGCGTTATACTAAAGCACTACATGTACAAATGTGACACAATTGTCTTTATCTTATAGGACATTTCATTTCAACTGTACAACCTCGTGAGCATGCCATAGTCTGAAGCCTCAACCTCATGTCAGGTGTGCTTATATCTTCTTTACTTTTGAGCCAACTTACAGATGTAAATGAACACTCTTTTTATTCTGGTCATGATACACATCATGTGCAGTGAATTTCACCTCCTTGTGCCTTGTATTTCTGGTTATTTAAAAACATGCTCCTGTACACTGCCCTTGAGGCTCAGTTTGCAAGTCTCCAATTCCAATCGAAGAGATGAAATTACTCTTTTATGGAAAATGTTTTTTGAGTTTGTTTTTTTATCGTCAAAAATAGGATGTAGTGAAGTCAATCATGTTAAAAGATTGGCCTTTAAACCCCTACTCAAATCGTCGTTATGAAGGGGGACAGACAAATACACAAACACACAATGTGTTATATATAACTATATATATATATATATATATATATATATATATATATATATATATATATATATATATATATATATATATATATATAGAAATGTGTGGAGTGTGACGAATACTCACACGATCTCCAATGGACACAAAGACCGGCACTTGGAAATCAGTGGAGTGCTCGTCATGCTCCACACATTTTGATTTACCCGCCGATTGCACCACATGCCTTCCTGTTGATTGGGTTTGCATTGTCAGAAACAATCATCTGGGTGGCAGACAGATGGTTGTTCTTTGCGGATTATGTGTTTTTTTTCTTCCCATACGAGACATAATTACAAGGAATTTTTATGCACAGAAGAGGTCATTTGGCCCATCATGCCTGCACCACACCAACACCAGATTTAAAAAAAATTAATCCATCAACACCCCCTTCCCTTCGTGCGCAGCCTTTAAGCTGCTACACTGGTACTCATTTTGCCGACCTCGGAAGGATGACAGGCTGAGTCAACCTCCTGGTGTTAATTCAGTGGTGGGACGGTGCTTGAACCCAGGACCCTAGGATCCCAAGACCCCACCCTAACCACGAAGCCAACACCAGGTTAATCCTCAGCTGATGCTCACCATTACCACCAGGAGGTACGATTGATCTATATATATATATATATATATATATATATATATATATATATATATATATATATATATATATATATATATATATATATATATATATATATATATATATATACATACACACACATACACACACATACACATACATACACACACATACACACACATACACACACATACACACACATACACACACACACACACACACACACATACACACACATACACACACACACACACACACACACACATACATACACACACACACACACACACACACACACACAGTAAAACCCTCTTAATTGGCGGCCTTCTTAACTGCGAAATCGACTAATCCGCGTGTCCACCATGGACCCCAAAATTTAAACATGAAATAGTGGTATTTTTTGGGTGGAATGTAGGTCTTTGATCTCAACCGCGGTCTGAACCGTTGTACAAGTGTGAATGCGCAGATGTTGGTGTAAAACACACAATGGCGTGTCAAATCATTGACATATGTTCACTAACCACTGACACCTGCTATAATCCGCGGTTTAAGCCCTTAATCCGCCGTTTAACCCAACAATTGAGTCCTTTTTGACACGCGGTGAGCGAATCTGAGGTGGCGAGGTGTCATAAACTCGCTCTCACCTCTTCTGTATAAAACCTCAGGCCAAATCCATCTCAATCATAACCTTAGACTACTTACTACAGATCATTCATTGATTATCCACGATTCTTCGACCATTCTACAGCTTTCTACAGCCTTTTCAAACATCGAAGCAAGCTTCTTCTTCATCACCCTCCGACATTGCTATGACATCATCGGTCAACATGCCGGGGGGGGGGGAAAAGAGGAAGCACACATCCAGAACTGTTTCCGAAAAACTTTTGTTAGTGGACAGGATTGTTTCTGGGAAGGAGAGTAAAGCTAAGATATCCAGGGAAACTGGGGTACTGGTTCGTTTCCTGAACTGAATCCCAATCCGTTTTTGCAGCACTGACCGACCTTGACCTTGAACTGTTTTATTCAATTTTACGTAAATTATACAGCCATAAATCTCAAATACTCTCCCCAAAATTAAAAAAAAATGTATATAAAACATAATGTCGATGGTTATTGGCATAAATTATCTTATATTTTGTTTAATTCAATGTTGAAGACCGCTCCAGCAATGCCGCCAAAATCAGGTCACGTGACCAATGGCGGCAAGGTGAGTGTTGTTGGGTGAACGCCCCTCGCATGTTTTCTGCTTGTACTCCCTATCCGCTGTCCGTTGGTACAAGATTATATTTTATTAATTTATTCACGGTTTTCCTAATATTATTGACGGATCCGCGGATCGTCTAAACCGCGGATTTTTATTTTATGGACCCCAACGGCCACAATTTAAAAGAGTATTACTGTGTGTGTGTGTGTGTGTGTGTGTGTGTGTGTGTGTGTGTGTGTGTGTGTGTGTGTGTGTGTGTGTGTGTGTGTGTGTGTGTGTGTGTGTGTGTGTGTATATATATATATATATATATATATATATATATATATATATATATATATATATATATATATATATATATATATATATATATATATATATATGTTTGTAAAAGACGTGCAGAAAGCATCCAATAATAATTTTTTCAGGATGAACCACAATTTCGTTTCTTTGACAATACTAAAGTTAACTTTGTATTCAGGTGGTACAATGGTCGTGTCTCTTTTTTATTCAATGAGTGTACAAATGAAAGACAAGGAAAAAATTTTGCTGAGCACAACATGAATTGCTCTTCAAAAGCACCAAGCTACACTCGATAAATTACTTGAATACTTATCAGCGAGAGTGCGAATGAGCTTGCATCTTATCAAAACCACAGCATGTTTCAGTGGTAAAAAGGAAAAGAAAAAAGTGCCATGCATTATTAAATTGCTCTGAATGTCAACTCCATAACCATAAAGCCAGGTGGACCCACTTTGTGCTGTTCTATTGCCAGTGTATGGTTGCTTATCCATGCTCTATTCGTCTTAAACACTGAGTATCAAGCAAGGAAGCAGCACTTACCATTTTTAAACTCTTTGGTACAATTCAGCCGTGGTCACGTTCGACCTCACGTTAAAACCACTGACCTACCGGACTCAGAGCGGATGTTCTAATCATTGCACCACCAAGTCTGGTCAAATATGAGGGAGATTGTAATTGGGAAATTCTCCACCACGTGCACTCGACCCGTCTCCTGGAGAATTTGTGCCCCACAATTCATTACCACCTCCGAGCACAGTGCAAGACAGTTTTTTTTTATTGAATACAATTCTACAGAGAATATATCCCAAGAACAGAAAAAGTTTGAGTTGAACAAACTACCTCTGAGTTTTCCAACAGCCGACGGCAACCCAATCTCAGAATGCCTTTGGAAACCAAAATGTTATGTGATAGAATACATCGCACCATGTGCATTTGTGTTCATTTTATTGTTGGACTTGTAATGTGGTACATATAATGTAGGCTGGAATGAACCCAGAAATCTGTTATAAAGTTTATTAAAATATATTTTGAAATGCAAAGGCTATATTATTTTATTTTTGTAATTTTAGATGCCGACAGTTGAGACAACAGAAACTGATTCAAAAGTGATAGAAACCTCAATGTGCTTGTGGAGGTGAATGGTCACCAGCTCAATGCTGATTACAGTTCACATTGTCTCTTCTTTTCATTTCAGTGTTTTACCCTTAGTGTCTAATCATAATACATAGTTAAACATGTAGGACATCTGCATGCTGCGTACTTGTGAAAAACATTCCGGAGAAATGAATGCGAGAGCGTAGAATGAAAGAATAGTTAAAGGAAAAATCAAATGGATATACAGTAGATAGCAGAAAGCAATATCATTCCAAGGATGAAGGAAAACAGAACTTGCAAAGCAAAGATAACAGCACAAAACTCAAGTTAACTTTTGTTCGGTCCACCTCTGCAAAACTGATGCTCGTACTTTAATTTTGTCTGAGTTTTCCACTCAATGTAAAAAATATGAGGAACACCTTCCGAAGATTGAGTTGCACCACCCTTTGCCCTGAGAACAGCCTCAATTTGTCAGGGCATGGACTCCACAAGGTGTCTGAAGCATTCCACAGGGATTTTGGCCCATGCTGACTCAAATGCTTCCAACAGTGGTGTCAACTTGGCTGGTAGTGGATCTAGACTCCAAATAGCTTGTTTCATCTCATCCCACAGATGTTCAATTGGATTGAGATCTGGTGACTGGACAGGCCACTGCAGTAAGCTGAATTCACTGTCATGTTCGTGGAGCCATTACTGGACAATCCTAGCCTTGTGGTATGGGGCATTATCCTGCCGAAGAAATCCATTCGCAGATGGATACACTGCTGCCATTAAGGGATGCACCTGATTGGCAATGATGTTCAGATATCCTGTGGCATTCAAACGTTGCTGCACTTTTATCAAGGGTCCCAATGTGTGCCATAAAAACACACCTCATACCACCACACACCACCACCACCAACCTGCAATGTTGACACATGGCATGATGGATGCATGTACTCATGGGGTTTACTCCATACCCTGGTCCTCACATCAGTGTGAAACAACAGGAACGGGATTCATCAGACCAGGCAATGTTTTTACAATCCTCCATCGTCCAGTGTTTTCGTTCCTGAGCCCACTACAATCACAGATTCTTGTTTTTTGCTGAAAGACGTGGAACTCTGTGCGGTCATCAGCTGCCATACCCCATTCGTGTCAAGGTACGACGAGTTGTACATTCTTTTAAGGGTCTTTCAGCACCAATGTTGTACTGGACTGTCAGGTGACCAACTGTAGTCCATCTGTTTCTCTGCACAATTTGTGTCAGCCTCCTTTAGCCTCTTTCATCAATGAGCCATTTTCGACTACTGGCCTGCCGTTGGCTGGATGTCCTTTGGGTGGTGGACCATTCTTGATACACACGGGAAAATGTTGAGCATGAAAAACCCAACAGCGTTGCAGTTCTTGACACACTCAAACCGGTGTGCCTGGCACGTACAAGCACACCCCATTCAAAGTCAATTAAATCCTTTGTCTTGTCCATTCACCCTCTGAATGGCACACACATACACAATCCATGTCTCCTTCATCTCAAGGCTTTAAAATCCTTCTTTATCCTGTGTCCTCCCCTTTATCTACACTGATTGAAGTGGGTTTAACAGGTGCAATCAATAAGGGATCATAGCTTTCACCTGGATTCACCTGATCAGTCTATTTCATGGAAAGAGCAGGTGTTCCTCATGTTTTGCATATTGAGTGTTTATCTCTTTTAGGTATCGATATATATATATATATATATATATATATATATATATATATATATATATATATATATATCTTCCTCTCTCTTTCTCTTTCTCTCTTTCTTTTTCTCTTTCTCTTTCTCTTTCTCTTTTTCTCTCCTTCTCCACCACCCACACTCCCACCTCCACCCTACCTATCTCTGAGGAATCACTGACCTGTAAGACAATGCATTGTGATAACGTCACGTCTTTGTGGATGTGCTGAATTTTTTTTTTTTACTCCTCTCTTGGTAAATTCAAATTTTTGAAAGTAGCTAATCATGTAGTCTCAGTAAAGGGCATCCTGAATCCACCTCTGCCTTTTCTGTTAGCACCGACAGAGTTGTTAAAACTCTGAGACAGACCCAGTATTGCATGGAAATGGATTTAATGTACAACTGAAATGAAAAATGACACGATGCCATTTACATTTTGTCTCAAAACAAAGCTGTATAGAAGAAGTCTTTATAAAAAATTTTTTTTTTCTAAAATGAGGTAGATTTGAGTAATTTGGGAGATGATGGACACCAATTGTTATTTCTAACAAACGCCCACTTTATGTGACGACTGAGTGAATGACGTGTGACCTTGTGCGATGAAGAGTGGTGAGGAATATCGGTTTTTACGTTGAGAATTTGTTTTTGCCTATAATCATCGATTTCACTCTAATGAACATCTTTGAATGTTGGCGAAGGTCACTTCTTGCATACATGTGTTTGTAAATGAATGGATATGTAAAATCATGCAGACTAACCCAAATGCACCCAAATCAAAGTGAAGTCTCCTTTTTCACATTCAAATCCACCAATATATTCCTGTATATTGAAAAGTATTTTCTTCCTGCGTAGAAATTATCCAAACCCATTGTGGACTGCGGGATAGCAGGGTAGCTAATTAGAGGTACTGCATGCACACACAGACACACACACATATACACACACACACACACACACACACACACACACACACACACACACACACACACACACACACACACACACACACACACACACACACACACACACACCTCTGGGAAGTCTAGCCTGGGTTAGAATGTTGGTCCAGCAATAAACTGTAATCCTAGTTTTGCAGGCAGGGTGAGGCATCATTGTGTGTGCCGTCCCTCGGATGTAGGTTAAACTGGGCGTCCCATCTGCCGGCATTAGTTGGTGGAGGTTAAGGATCCCACTGCATCCTTTGGGAACTGTAGGCGAGTTATCACCGGCGCCATGAACAAATTATAAATTCCTTCCCTAACTGACCGCTGAGAAGGCAATGCAAACCACCCAGCATAACTGAGCTTGCCAATAAATTGCTTCAGCAGCACTACGACGATGTAAAGAGTGATACATGTCATAATCTCCCTGATGCTAACATAAGGCCTTTAAGTAACTGTCGTTAGCAACACTTTATAATAAAAAACATGTATCTTACTCTTTATGGAGCATCAGTGCTGCCAAAGCAGTTTCTTGGTAAGGTTTATATTGAATGATTTCCCTTCGTTTCCCAGCATTGTTTGTCCCATGCTCTCTTATTTTAATTGCTGGGCATCAAGCAAGGATCCTTTCAATTTCTGAGCAACAATCAAGGAAACAGCACATGCCATTTTTGTAAAGTCTTTGGTACGACTCAGCTGGGGTTTGAACCACCAACTTCACAGACTCAGACTCAGACTCAGAGTGGATGCTTCAACCATTATGCTACCGACTATGCGTCTTTATTCAATGCTTTATTTAGCCTCCCCATATAGAATAGGGGGAGGCTAACATGTGTTGTAGGGTTGGTTTCTAACATTATTGCCACGAGTTTCTAATTTTACAGTGGCCTGCAAAACTATTCATCCCCGACCAATAATGCCACATTTAGATGAATAATGGATTATGGAGAAAAACATTTTCCAAATGAACTTTTTTTATTCATAACCGAAGAGATCAAACTAAACACTGTTGTCGTTGAAGGAGGTTACATGTCAGGGATACCTGAAAAAAACATGTACAAATCAAAATTCACTGGTTGTAAAAGTATTCACCCCTAAGATCAGGACTTGGTGGAAGCACCTTTTACAGCAATGACTGCTATGACTTTTTGGGGGTTGGTCTCTACCAGCTTTTCACAGTGAGATGGTGAAATCTTCACCCATTCTTCATGTGAAAATTTCTCTAGTTCTGCCAAGTTTGAAGGGGATCGTCGATAGACTACAATCTTCAAGTCTTGCCACAAATGTTTATTTGGCTTCAAGTCAGGACTTTGACTGGGCCACTCAAGAACATTTATTTTCTTCTTATGCAACGACTCCAATGGTGGCATCAATAATGGGAATAAATAGCTGGGTGTGCGCTGCTGCTCACCACATTTCCACAGGGCGAATCCCCCTTACCTGTGGCTAATATTTTTAACCACCCATTAGCCACTGTGGCTAATCCATGTTTTAGTGTTTTTTTTTTTTTACCAGTTTTAGACGAATTTTGGGTGATTTTAGCACAGAATTAAATCTTCGTTGAGACAGCCGGGACGGCCGCTATTTTGTATGTTTTGATTACGGGAATCACGCGTGATTTCGTACAAGCTTATATATACTAACTTTAGTAGTTTTTAACTAGTTTCTAGTAAAAACAAATCGACCGAAATTACGCATGATTCCCATGATTCTCGTCTCAAATTTTTATTTTTATTTATTTTTTTTAATTCCGGAATGATTCGGCATGATTCGGCGCTACATGCTTCGTTGGGTTAGTGGTTGCCAGGTGAGTTTTGACACAATCAGTCGTAGTACCTGTAGTAGGCCGAGTTTGTTTGGATGAGTGAGTTTGATGGGTGATTTTGGTTGGTTGGATGAGTGAAGTTGATGGGTGAGATTGGTTGTATGAGTGAGTTTGATGTGTGAGATTGGTTGGATGAGTGAGTTTGATGTGTGAGATTGGTTGGATGAGTGAGTTTGATGTGTGAGATTGGTTGGATGAGTGAAGTTGTTGGGTGAGATTGGTTGGATGAGTGAAGTTGTTGGGTGAGATTGGTTGGATGAGTGAAATTGATGGGTGAGATTGGTTGGATGATTGAAGTTGATGGGTGAGATTCGTTGTATGAGTGAGTTTGATGTGTGAGATTGGTTGGATGAGTAAAGTTGTTGGGTGAGATTGGTTGGATGAGTGAAGTTGTTGGGTGAGATTGGTTGGATGAGTGAAATTGATGGGTGAGATTGGTTGGATGATTGAAGTTGATGGGTGAGATTCGTTGTATGAGTGAGTTTGATGTGTGAGATTGGTTGGATGAGTGAGTTTGATGTGTGAGATTGGTTGGATAAGTGAGTTTGATGTGTGAGATTGGTTGGATGAGTGAAGTTCTTGGGTGAGATTGGTTGGATGAGTGAAGTTGTTGGGTGAGATTGGTTGGATGAGTGAAATTGATGGGTGAGATTGGTTGGATGATTGAAGTTGATGGGTGAGATTCGTTGTATGAGTGAGTTTGATGTGTGAGATTGGTTGGATGAGTGAGTTTGATGTGTGAGATCGGTTGGATGAGTGAAGTTGTTGGGTGAGATTGGTTGGATTAGTGAGTTTGACTGGCATGAGGTTGGTCCAATCCTGGTCCACAACCACCCCATCCCCCACGACCACCTACTGAAGGCACAACCACCATACCCCCCCCACGCACGCATACACACACACACACACACACACACACACACACACACACACACACACACACACACCACCATCACCATCACCATCACCAACATCACCACCTCCCCTGATGGTCGTTCATTCAACCAACCTTACCCATCAAACTCACACATCCACCTTAAAATTAACTTATTATTTCATATTGCTAAAAAAAAACTTTTGAATAAAATATGTGGCTATTTCCTTTCCCCTGTGGCTAATCATTCTAAACCTGGATTAGCCAAAGTAGCTAATTCCTTTTGAAAGCCAGAGCACACCCAGAAAAGTATGCAGGGTTAACATAATTTTTTGACCCTGACCTAATTTTAAGGTCCTGACCTAATTGTAGACATTTTAACCTTTCACCAAAACTTGACCAAGGTTTGTCTGATCTGACCGAAATTTCCCTCCCTAGTTATCCTAGAGCAAGGCACGTTTACATTTAATTTACATCAGACCCCTCTGGGTTCAAGGTCAAGATCAAATGGCAGCCTCACAAATAAAAAGGAGTTTTTTTTGGGGGGGGGGGGGTTTGTCCGCTCAATTATCTCCATTGCTGAATTCGCTTGGCCTTACAATATGTCTTTGCATCATAATAGTTCGTGCAGCTGCACTGAAGTTGTGCATCTGATATTTTTTTCGTATCCTTGGCTGAGTTTTTTTTAATTGTGATCTAAATTAACAAAAACACCTTTTACATCCTAACTTGAATAACTTTCCTCCAATTTTCATGATGTTGAGTTTTATGGATATAATGTCGATGGGGACACATTTTCTTAATTCACATGCTTATCCCTAAGTGTTGATTGTCAAGGCCATACAGTATAGTGGTCTGAAAAGAGCATGGCCATCATTGGATCATGGGTGCCCGGGAGATAGGGGGGGACTAATACCTGGCAATCGCAGATCTCAGATAACTACTTTATCTTGCGATGGCGCGTTCAGATGTCTTTTCATCATCTTTTATTTTGAGTAAACTTAGAGATTTGTGGTCCCAGCATCCCTTTGTGGATTTGGACCCTTATCGCTCATTCAAAGAGTTGTCATTGTACAAATCACCTCTCACTTAAATACCCACGGCAGTGAATGTATCTTGTTTAAACTGATAATTGGGCGATTTGTTTGTTCGTTTAATTCACATTCAATTAGGCGATTCATTGCATCTCACCAATTCAAACCCAGATTCCAAAACACCGCATTCAGTAATAGGTTAGTAAAATCCCAAGCCACACATTCCAAACTACCCATGTCTTTCACAATTCAAAAGCCGGAGCTACATTTAAATCTCATTTCTCTCAGCCTGAATCGTGCTAATTTGCAGTTCCTGTAAGTACATACTTACCCCGCTAATAACTCCAGATAAACATTCACTTAACCATGAAGATTCTTCTACAAACCTTCATCAAAAGCATCCTGCCATCTTTCATTTCAGCGGTGGTGATTCTTTTTACCACCATATTGACTCAAATAGGTTGGTTTGCTCCCATGCACTTGCCATTTTCTCACATTAAAATTAGTACAGATCCCTTCAATCCGTTTGTCCTGAAACCAACTTGAACTTTAAGTCATGACCTCAGTCCGGAACCTTTGTTCAACCAGTCCTCGGGAACGCGGTCATTGCAAAGTAGCAAACAAGCAAACACCTTTGTGAATTCCTTTGGGCTTTGTTTTGTGAACTGTTTGATTACTCACTGTCCTGTCTTTTGGAGATATTTTAGGGGAAAAGTCTGTTCAATCCCTGACAAAATGGTGTTAATTGATCAATTGTCATGAGTACGTTCTCTACGTAGATGCACAGTCTTGCATCACCAAGCTTTGTCGCCCACACAATGGACACTGAGTTGAGTGTGGGGACGGGTGGAGGATATAAGCCTTGAGTGTGGGGACGGGTGGAGGGTGTAAGCCTTGAGTGTAGGGATGGGTGAAAGATGTAGACCTTGAGCGTGGGGATCGGTGGAGGGTGTAGATCTTGACTGTGGGGATGGGTGGAGGGTGTCGGCCTTGAGTGTTGGGACAGATGAAAAGTGTCGGCCTTGAGTGTGGGGACTTGTGGTGGCTTTGAGTGTGGGAGTGTGTTTCGGATGGGTGGATTTGACTTACAAAAAAGGATTATTTCCAAAAATGTAACATTGGCATTAATATGTATAATTGAGCTATTATCATATGAATTGCACTCAAAATGATGTCAGAAGCCTTTTCATCCTTGCAGCATCATCATTGGCATCTGGACTCAAGCTGCTCATTTCAAGCTGTTTGTTTTAACAGGACTTATTCTGCAGAGATTAATACTGTAAAATGTTGAATTTTTTTTTTCGAAAATACGATGGGTGTAAATTTATTTATATCGTGAAAATTGTTGGTTGACAACTCTGCCCTGGTGCTGGAAGTGTTAAAACAAAGTGGACTGTCAAAGATGCATTGAGCACATCATGGAACTTACAATCCATTTCTTAAAATAACTCCATTATCCCCAGAATGCCTCTCTTCAAAACATGTCATAGGCCACCTTGAATTCCACTCAACAAGAGTAAAAATCGGTCAAATTCCCAAATGTGTGAGATAACTTAATGTGAAGATCTGGAGAACAAAGCTAATGCTTGATGGGAAAGTAAGCTTCCAATTGGAGAAGTAGGTTCCATCTGTTCAGAAAATCAAAAAACAAAAAGAGAAGGAGCTGAAGGGGTATAGATTGATTTAAAAAAATAAGAAAAAGAGAGCGAAATATGAGAATGTAGAAAAAGGAGGGAAAGGGAAAATGGAGGATCAGGAGAAGAGGGGAAAATGGAGGACAAGGAGATGAGAAATGAGGTTTGGTGGGCATAGGAGTTGTTGAAGATAAGGAGTTTGTAGAGAGCACATATAAAAGCACGTGACTGATCAGGAATCCCACAACTCTTCTGTACTTTATGTGTATGTATGGCTCTTGATAAATTAGGGCTGACAGGATGGCCTCGAGGTATACACTTTGCCTTGAACCTGTCTAGCCTGGGTTTGAATCCTGACCCAGCTATAAACTGTAAGCTCAGTGGTTCACAGTTAGGGTGATTCATCGATGTGTGTGCTGTTCCTTGAATATATATATATATATATATATATATATATATATATATATATATATATATATATATATATATATATATATATATATATATATATATATTAAACAGAAATCCTATCTGCCAGCATTAGTTGTTGGATGTTAAAGATCTGATGGTGTCCTACATGAAGAGTGGGCAAGCTATTGATGGCACCATGACCAAATTCCTGCTCTAATGAGTCAAATGTCAGGGCTGGCCAGCTTGTTTGTGAACACTTGGGCCAAGCTTCCCCTGGCTGACCCCACAAGAAAGATGGGATAATGGTGGCTGTTGAAGAAGGAGAATGAAAAATAAGAAGAAGAAGAAGGAGGCCTTGTACAATAAAACAGGTGCATTGTCATGAAGGAGGAGCATATACACTTTTGGTTGACCTTCCTCAGTGTTTGGCATTGATGGCCTGAGCTGCTATATTTTTATATGAGGCTGGTGTAATGCACCCATCTGGTTGTAATTTTCTGAGGCATTTTGTCAATCAAAATGATTCCCATGGCAACTCAAAAATTAATGAGGCTTTGATCTTACTGACTGCTGCTTGGGTGGGAAGTTTATTGGCTGGTGGTGAACCTTTGTGTTTTCATTGCATGGATTCCAATTTAGTTTCAGGATCTCAGTACGGAAGCCACATTCTGTCACTCGTTACTGGAGAGTGACAGCCCATTGGGTCTCCATTGGACAGTTTGAGAATCTTGTGAAATGATGCAGGCCATTGTTGTTGACCGAGAGTGCTTGGATTTCATGGAACGCATCTTGCTGAGACCTGCAACGTGTCCAAGCATTGCCGATGGTGATAAAACTGCTTTGAGAAATTCCAAGTTCTGTGAACTCCACCTGCCCCGACACTCAAGTCGGTATTCACTGTGTGGGCAGTAAAGCTTTGTGATGCAAGACTGTGCATCTGCATAGAGGATTTACTTATCCTAAAATTAGAGACCTTAACGTACATGGCCGAATGACTGCTGTTCTTGCATATAGCAGCTATCATTTATTGGAGCGTGGCTGTGCCACTGATGCTGTGCTCCTCTCCCAGTACACTGGTACTCATTTCACCAACCTCGGGAGGATGACAGGCTGAATCGACCCCACCTGGTGTTAATTCAGCATCCGACAGGGCTCAAAATCAGGACCCTAGGATCCCAAGCCAGCCACCCTAACCATTAAGCCAACACCATCCCAAGCCCGCCTCCCTCACCACTAAGCCAAGACCATCCCAAGCCAGCCTCCCTAACCACTAAACCAACACCATCCCAAGCCAGCCTCCCTAACCACTAAGCCAACACCATCCCAAGCCAGCCTCCCTAACCACTAAGCCAACACCATCCCACGCCAGCCTCCCTAACCACTAAGCCAACACCATCCCAAGCCAGCCTCCCTAACGACTAAGCCAACACCATCCCAAGCCAGCCTCCGTAACTACTAATCCTACTCCATCCCAAGCCAGCCCCCCTAACCACTAAGCCAACACCATCCCAAGCCAGCCTCCCTAACCACTAAGCCAACACCATCCCAAGCCAGCCTCCATAACCACGAAGCCAACACCATCCCAAGCCAGCCTCCCTAACCACTAAGCCAACACCATCCCAAGCCAGCCTCCCTAACCACTAAACCAACACCATCCCAAGCCAGCCTCCCTAACCACTAAGCCAACACCATCCCAAGCCAGCCTCCCTAACCACTAAGCCAACACCATCCCACGCCAACCTCCCTAACCACTAAACCAACACCATCCCAAGCCAGCCTCCCTAACCACTAAGCCAACACCATCCCACGTCAGCCTCCCTAACCACTAAACCAACACAATCCCAAGCCAGCCTCCATAACCACTCAGCCAACACCATCCCAAGCCAGCCTCTCTAACCACTAAGCCAACACCCTCCCACGCCAGCCTCCCTAACCACTAAACCAACACCATCCCAAGCCAGCCTCCCTAACCACTAAGCCAACACCATCCCACGTCAGCCTCCCTAACCACTAAACCAACACCATCCCAAGCCAGCCTCCCTAACCACTAAACCAACACCATCCCAAGTCACCCTCCCTAACCACTAAGCCAACACCATCCCAAGCCACCCTCCCTAACCACTAAGCCAACACCATCCCAAGCCAGCCTCCCTAACCACTAAGCCAACACCATCCCACGTCAGCCTCCCTAACCACTAAACCAACACCATCCCAAGCCAGCCTCCCTAACCACTAAACCAACACCATCCCAAGCCAGCCTCCCTAACCACTAAACCAACACCATCCCAAGTCACCCTCCCTAACCACTAAGCCAACACCATCCCAAGCCACCCTCCCTAACCACTAAGCCAACACCATCCCAAGCCAGCCTCCCTAACCACTAAGCCAACACCATCCCACACCAGCCTCCCTAACCACTAAGCCAACACCATCCCAAGCCAGCCTCCCTAACCACTAAGCCAACACCATCACAAGCCAGCCTCCCTAACCACTAAGCCAACACCATCCCAAGCCAGCCTCCCTAACCACTAAGCCAACACCATCCCAAGCCAGCCTCCCTAACCACTAAGCCAACACCATCCCAAGCCAGCCTCCCAAACCACTAAGCCAACACCATCTCAAGCCAGCCTCCCTAACCACTAAGCCAACACCATCCCAAGCCAGCCTCCCAAACCACTAAGCCAACACCATCCCAAGCCAGCCTCCCTAACCACTAAGCCAACACCAGGCTTACCTAATGACTGATGCCTTTACATGGGCAAAAGTTTGTCTATCAGTATCTGCCTACTGTCCTGCCTTGAAGGTAAACTTCAAGGGACTAACTCCCAAGTATAAAGGGTGACTGTACATTGGAAGATAACAGTGTATTTTCTGCAGTGCAAATTCAAACATGGACTTAATAACACCATGCTTAAAGCTGCCCTTTTAGCTACTACTGAATAACATTTGATACACCATCATCGTAAGCGACCACTGACTTTGAGATATTTATTTAGAATTGGCACCTTCGATGCACACAAATTTGATGACACCTCGATGCTCAGTTTTAGTAAGATTAATCATTGTATGGTGGAGCAATATGATAGATAATTCTCTGAAACTAGAAATGGACAGATTTCTGAAACTAATGGTGTCTCACAACAATACATGGAAATATATAATGAGCAAACAACGCCAGCCATTGGATAACAGCAAATTTCCGTGCAGTTGATAAAACTTTTGGAAAGCCTCACATTCGAACCACCGACCACCCAGACTCAGAGTGGATGCTCTAGCGATTATGCCACCGAGTCAGGTAAGCCACCCCCACCACCACCACCGAATGAACAAGTGATTGCTTCAATCAGATCTACTTTGGAAGTAAAGGTCAGGAGCTTGCCTGCTGGACAAGTCAAAGGTGGACGATCCATATCATATCTGTCTATGGCGTATTCCGTGTAGATCTTGGATAGATTCTCACGGGTCGTTTTAATTTTCCCGGGGTCAAATTTTGAAGTCTTATTAAGGTATTTGCTTCGTCCTTTGTTTGTTTATGAATTTTCCAAAGCAGAGAATGCAGAGGTGTATCTAAATTATAAAATGGTGCGGAGGCTGGTGGTATTTTCATGGTCTCCCGCTGAGTTAACAGCGGAATTATCCAATTTTCCTGGTGAGTTTCCATTAAAATGTCCGTGAGACATTGGAATTATGTCCTGAAGATTTTACACACACAATTATTTAGGTCGTGAATCTTATGCAAAAGTCAATGTGTGAGTAATCTTGCTTCTTTGATAGGCCTTGCGAGTCATATCAGTGTCAAGGGTTACACCGACAAAAAATGTTCATGCTATTATTGATGCTACCTTTGATTGGCCTCTATAGTCAAATTAGGGTTTCAAAAAAAAAATAATTGTTTTCAACTCAAGTCACCCAGACCTGGCATTATTGCAACACATAACAGCATTCTGTAGCACCATATCACCATAACAAGCTTTGCAGCCAACATTGTTCACTGCTAGTCTTTTTGATTTGTAATCTACATTAAGTGATGGAGAGGAATAGTTTGGAGGGTTATAGCGGAGTCTTGCGTTGAAGATGGATACCTCTGGACATTGGGTTTGAGAGATCAATTAAAATGTGATTTGTTGGCAAATAAAGAAGCAGAAAACTTGTTTAAATAAAGGAAAACTCAATTTATTTGCAATCACTGAACCCTTAATGCATTGCCTATGATAACACAGAGAGAATTGGTTCGAGACATAAAAGCATGTTTAGTTATTGTGAACAAAACTTTTTCTATCTGTCAGTTGTTTTTCAGCTGCTGTTTGAAACATCTTTAGATGAATATTTCTCAGAAGCTTTTTTTTTGTTTACATAGTCGAGGCTCATGGAAGAGCCCGTGCCAGTACACTGAATGGATCGGGGCGCAACAGGACAAAAGAAACAGTCGAGGGAGGTGGGGGAACACCAACATCAGAGCCGAAGGCCAAGACAGAGGGAGGTGGACAAACAATGGGTGTGGGGAGGAATGGGGGCAGGAGAGGATGCATGGGGTGGAAAATATGGAAACAGAATGAAACAGGAGGGAAAACTGGAAATTTGGAAGGAGCGGGTATTGGCGTGGGGCTGGGTGAGGGTTAACGAGGGTAGAAAAGATCATGGTTTTGGATTTGGGATGATCTGAGATGGTGGTGAACAGCTGTCTTGAAGACCTGGAGGGAAGGATGAGATTGTATAGGATGTGGAAGTTGGTTCCATAGGTGGGGAAAAAAGAGAAACAAATGAGTGGAGGTGAGCAGTAATCCTGGATGAAGGTAGTTTCATCAGAAGCAGGGTGATGGTGGACCGTGTTTGCCCTACAAAAACCTGGGGGTAACAAAGCATGGAGCAGAGGGTACAAGACCAGAAAGGAGGTGGTAGAAGACAGAGAGACCATCAATCTGTCTGTGATGGTGAAGTGATAGGCCCATAGACTCAGAAGAATTACAGGAGATTCCAATAATCTTAAAGGCCTTGGTTTGCACAGTGTTAAACTGAGAAATATGTGATGCTGGGAGCCAGCCCAGAGGGGAGAGAGAGAGCTGTTGTTTTGACACTTCTTCAGCTTTTATGTTCAGAAGAACACTCCAAATATTTTAATTCTTGATAATGACAATAGCACGAGCTTCAAACGCTGTATAATGGCCTAGAACTATGGACACTCACCTCTTGGCTGTCTAGCCTGGGTTTGAATCTCTACCCGGCGATAAACTGTCATCCCAGTGTCAGGCAGGGTGATTCAGCAATGTGTGTGTGCCATCCATCGGATTGTTCGCTGTATGAGAAATTATAATAGTGCCACAGTCTCTCTTTAATCACGGTTGGATGTATTACATCATGTCTGACTGATGAGGAAGAAAAAACACATGACTGTGCAGATTATTATTCCATCCATTGTCATTAATTTACTTTTCTTATTTACACTTCCTCAAAAAGATATGCATGGGAATAGTCGTGTTTCCTGCAAACAACACACTTCTTGCAAAGAATATCTCTGGTGCCTCAAAATGAATGGATAAATTGAAACAAAGTTTCTCTCAGACTTGTGACCATGCACTTGGAGAGGTTCCTCATCAGCTGTCGTCATGAGATGCTCAACATCATTCATCACGTGATATTCTCTGCCATTCCCAACAATCAAGTGCCATTCCCACACAACACGTACTGTAAGAAGAGTGGCAAACGCACTACAGTACAGACTGCATACAACCCAAAAACCTTGAATAGATTTCACCCTTGTTTTGGGGGAATTTCAATGAATAAATTTTTTAAAACAATGCATAATCGATGTTTCAAAGAGATGTGCTACCAATCATCATGCGGCGGGTGGAAAAAATTGGGCTCTGTAATTTAGAGACCATGTTTAGACAGCAAACGGCTTGGAAATTGGGTGTTATCAAATGTATTTTGCTTTGAAACTCACAAAGAGAAACCATATAACCTTTGTAAATCACACCAAGATCATTTAAAATCACCAATTGCTTTTTGTAAACAGTCATGTGAACAATGGAAAACGTAATCGCTCGTATGCTGCTGAAGTTAAAAGTTAAAACCTCAACCACCCATCATCAGGATAAGATACGGGATGAAACTTTGCAACTACAGCACCCATAACCAAGCATGCAGGCATGCATACACCCGCAGAGATTTCCTTTACAAATCCAATTCTACTCGCATGTATCGCTACCTTTTAGCAACTGCCGACTGTACATCTTGATCGGGGCATGAACTGTACTGCTAACGACTGTATGATGTTCAGGGAGTGTCTTAAGCACTGAAGCAATCACTCCAATTAAATGGTTGATAAGGAATGGCTGGCTTGACAAGTGATAGCAAGCTAATTGGTAATGGCACACACCCACAAAAAAACTAAACTTTGCCGATTTCTTAACATTTTCAGATTTCACTCCAGATTTCGAGTTTTTTTAATCTGCATGATCCGGTCCTCCAAACTCAATTTGTTTCTCTATTAAGTACTTGAATTCGTCCATGAGAGTGGATCGTGGAAAATCGTATCATAATAAGGCATTGAATCATCACAAGCTCCTAATTTGAAAACTATAGCACTTACAAAAGTGATGTATACAGCGATTCATAGATGATAATTGATGATATCACTGAGGATTTTTAAAAAAAAAAAACAGACATTTTGAGCGCTTTATCTTTAATAAACTGTTGTGGCCTGTTCATACTCAGGGCAATGTTTAATTGGCCAAACAAAATGGTGAATTAAGTCCCCAGAAAGGTAACCCAGGACATCTTAAGACACTGATGACGTGGCTGAGGATGTGCTTGATAAAGGATGTAATTAAATATGACCATTAATTGTTTTTAACAGGGGTGTTTTAATGAACCTAAATCACCCAATTTTCACTCTGGCACTTCCTTGGAGTTCCCTTAGTATGCATGCAAAGTTTCAAGCTGTTCAGCTTTGGGGTTTTGGAGTTATGGAGGAGACACACTGACTGACACACACTGACTTTTATTCTTATACATAGCACAAATGAAGGCAGATATATTGAGACCTAGTGGGGGCTCCATTCGACCTTCTGACACCCACATATGGAGTAACAACCAACGATGCACACACATACAAAGACACATTGCAATAGTCTCGCAACCCCTTCGGGGGGAGAGTGCAAGGCTAACAAGCTGTGCATTGTAACATAATTGTATAAAATAATAACACGTTAACATGCTACATATTGGAACATAATTGTATGAAATAATACGACATCAACATACTGTATGTTGTGACTTTCCTGAAATGTGCCATCACTCAATTCATGACTTTAACTTTTTCGAATTCTTTGCTGCATTCATGAAGTCCTTTTGTCAAACAAAGAGTTTGCTGCTCTTTCAGTCTCCTTCGACCTTTCTGATTAATCTGATGCTCTCGTAGTTTTTTTCTTTTTTCTCTTTTGTTAATCTTTCCCTGCCCACTCAACATGGAAAGGTAAGAATCTTTGGCCTTTTCCCGTTGATTGGATTTAAAGTCTCAGATGTTATTCAGGCATTCTCAGAATAACTTTTCCTCTCTACGTAGATTCCATCTCAATTTCATAAAACTTCCTTTAGTGATCTGGTTTCAATACATTGCCACAAATAAAACACCATCAAATTATAACCTGTTTACTTCCCATCCCCCATATTATGACTTCCTTTCCCCCCAAAACCCCAGCCCCCACTCCCTACGTCCCTCTAAATTAGTAGATGAAGAAACTGCTTCACAGGCAAACCATAAGGAGCTAAAATAGCTTCAAGAAACATAACTGCATCAACAGACTTTTCCCAACAATATTTTCACAAATGCCTTTAATTTGCTCCAAGTCTGCCATTGTTTGACCTTTTCTGATTGTCCATGATAAAAAGTTGCTCATTTCATCACTACAAATGGCATTTTGTGCCTGAATGTGAATTTTATGTCTCATTCATTCATTCATTCTGAAATTCTAAATGATGTTTTGTAAGTCAGACTAAACCACTTACTCTGGATTACTCTGTCCTGACAACTGAACTGTTGCACTTTGATATTTGGTCAATAAAAATATGTGGATAAGTGCAAGGCCACAGATGGAAAACTAGAAAAAGAGCAATCAGCAATTGCAGACCCACGGCAGGACTTGTTTTGTGTGGTGTTTGTGTAGTTTTGTGTCGTGTTTTTTGTGTGGTGTTTGTGCACTGCTGTGTTACGTAATTAATGAGACATAATTGGAACTGCCCCTTTATAACTGCTGGCAAAGATGACAAGACGTCCTGGTTGGGAACCAAGACATCCCACTTTGATGCAACCCCACTTTGATTGGACGCCTGACCCTTGACCAACGACATTTTTTATCCCCCGCCACGTGGCGGAGGGGGATATTGTTGTCACCCGGGTCGTCCGTCCGTCGTCCGTCCGTCAACATTTATAGCTGTGAGTGCGATAACTCATAAACTGTTCGCCATATCAATTTGAAATTTGAGTCACACATGTACCACCTGAAAAGGAAGAACCCTATTTGATTTTGGGCGTGGACGGATCCAAGATGGCCGATTGGGGCGGCCATCTTGAAAAAAATGTTTTTTGTAATAAATGGAAAACCGCTTATCTGATTTCAATTATTTTTGGTTACTACGTTCCTCACCCCTGGGGAACTTTTTCGAGATGATGACCAAATGGTGTCTTGTTTCCAATTCTCCTCCCTCATTATCTGGAATATGTATGACCTTTTTCATTCAATGGTGGGGGATTCCCCATCTCTGATGGTATATTTAAAAATTATTATTCAATTGAATGCAGAATAGGATTAAAATAAATTCAATTCAAATGAAATGGAAAACCAAATAGGTACAGTCCTGCACTGGAGTCATCAGAAGGAACCCAAACAAGCAACAAGCAAAGATGAAGTCATCAAGAGATACCTGGAGTCACATTTCAGCTGCTATTCTTCAACCCTCAAACCCATCCAGGCACAGCCAAGTGAGCCTTATTCAAAAAATATAAATAAAATCCCAAAAAATCAAAAAGTACCCAGATCAAAAAAAAATTCAACAATTCTGCCTGCCATACCATGCGTCCGATCATGTTGAAATTTAAAATGTACTCGTATATTCCCCGTCACTACAACACCATGATTGTGAAGTTTCACGTCGATTTGATCAAGTGGTTCAAGAGAAAGGATTTTTTTTAAAGATCTTTGCTCAATCCAATATGGCTTCCAGACCGCGTGCCATCAATTACTGGTGAGTACTCTGGTGGCCCCAAGGATTGGGGAACATTTGTATGACGTTTTCCCTCGATATGTTCAGCCATTCTGCAGTAGAAGATTTTTTAAATATTTTTTTATCCATTCTGGAGAAGAAGTAAATCCAATATGGCTGCCAAACCATGTGACCTATGACATCATATGTGTTAATCTTGTGTTCCTCATGGATAGGCGGTCATACTTGTAAATTTTCACCACGATCTGTTGAACCATTTCAGAGGAAGATTTTTGAAGTAAAAAAAAAACAAAAAACAATATGGCTGCCGAATCACGTGATCGATTACATCATCAATGTTTTTTTTTTTCCTGTGGACCATATTATCCCAAGATGGCCCTCAAAAAATTTCATACTGATCAGATGTAGCGTTCTACATTTGCAATTATGACGCCATAATGAAGGTACCGATGATGTCATCAAAAAATCTCACTTATTCCCCATGCAGAGTACTTGCCATTTGCCAAGTTTCAATTTTTTTCCTTGGTGCGGTTTCAGAGATAGAGGTCCAAAGTTTTTCCATTTTTCCAACATGGCTGCCGCACCACGTGACCTATCACGTAATAATTATCAACAAAATCACTCTGCATGAGTTGTCACTCCTGTGGTGAAAATTTTGTCTCAATATGACAAGCGGTTGCGGAGAAAAACAAAAACGTTCTGTGCGGACAAACAGACAAACGGACCCAAATGTAGCGCCCTCTCCTCCGGTGAGTCTGCTCTAATTTGAGCAGACAGTTTTAACAGCAAAGTCTGATTTTGACATTCCTGATCATTGTCAAGTCCCCAAAGGTTATCTTTTTGGGGTAACTTCCTTCATCCTTAACTCTTCATGGGGAATTTAAAGCCTGCCGGATAATTTTTATTTTTATTTTTTTTTTTTGGATGTCATTTTAGTCTTTATACCTAAAATATATAACAATGAGAGAAGACTTGTTCATCAAGAATTTGTAATGGCTGCTGTGACACTTGAAGCCTCAAAGGCTGATATCCTTTAAATCCTGGAAAGTCTCACAGTCTCAGCCTGTTTCTTCAGAAGCATCGTCAAACAAATCCACCCATTGATTTCCACGGTCAGCCACTGGAATTTTTCATTTTCTTGAGCACGTTGGCCTTACAATCAGCCATGACCTCTCCTCGGGTGTCAATGTCACAAAACTGACTTCCAAGATCAGTTGCAGACTGGGCCTCTTTTATCGTTTCACGTCATTATTTGATAAACGTCGTGGCAGCAGAAACAGTTGATAAGTTTAAATTGGAATTCGATAGGTACCTGGAAGTTATGGAGATGGAGGGGAATCGGGATGTTGGCAGGACTTTTATGTAGCTTGAGCATTGATGGGTGATTGTATGCATGTGTATGAAGTGTTGTTTGTGGGGGTCTCGTTAAGGGGTGTTGTGTGGTTGATGTTGTGTCTTTTTTTTTTACCCAAGACCATCTCTGCCCTTTCCCCCTCTCCTGGAAAGAAAAAGAAATACAAAAAAACATAACATTTTTCATTTTTCTTCTTTTGATCTGGTGTTGATAGATTTTTTTATTTTTTTTTTTGTATACCTTGGTCGAGGCTCGTATGAGAGCTAACACACAACTCACAGCAAGGAGGCATGAGACAAGAGGGGCGGGAGTGGAAGGAACAAAACATTGGGGAACAGACACAGGTGAACTGTGGAAGGGAGAGGGATGGGGATGGGACGGGGAACATGGCGAGGAGAAGATGGACATTACAGGGACTTTCAGGAAGGAAAGCAGGAGAAATGAAGGAAGTAGGCTTGGGTGGATTATCGGGGGTAGAAAAGATCAAGGATTTGGATGGGGGAAGATAAGAGGTGGTGGTGAACAGCTGTTTTGAAAGCCTGGAGGGAAGAATGGGAAAGAATAGAGTGAGGAAGTTTATTCCAAAGGCGGGAAAAAAGAGGAATGAAAGAGTGAAGATGAGCAGTGATTCGTGATTTTGGTAGTTTTACCAGAAGGGGGTTGTTGGCGGACCTTGAGCGCCCTGTGGAAATGTGGTTGGGACAAATCGCAGAGAGAGCAGGGGGGCAAGGCTGGAGAGGAGTCGGTAGAAGACAGAAAGACCACCGACCAACCTGCGGTGATTGAGTGAGAGGCCCAAAGACTCAGCTTCATTGCGGGAGATGCCAATGATCTTAAAAGCCCTGGTTTCGACAGCGTGAAGTCGAGAAAGGTGGGAGGCAGGAGCACCAGCCCAGAGGGGAGAGCAGTACTCCATCAGGCTACGGACAAAAGCTTTGTAAGTGGTCAGGAGCTCAAGAGGGCCGAGGAAGGACTTTGCACGACGGAGGATTCCCAGTCGGCGACTGGCTTTTGAGGCAAGGTTGGAAATGTGACTTTCCCAGGAAAGGTCATGGCAGATAGTGAGACCCAGAAGCTTGAAAGAAAAGACTTCTTCCAGAGGATTGTTGAGAAAGTGGATGGGGGGGTTTTGTAAACGGTCCTTTCGAAGAGACATAGTGAGAGTGTGAGATTTGTCTGGATTGAAAGACATGTTCCACTTGTTGGACCAGTTTATGATTTTATCCAGATCTGCAGTGAGCGAAGAAGCTGCTGCTTGCCAGTCTGAGGGATGACAGATTGTACGGCAGAGGGTGGAGTCATCGGCAAAGAGAAATAGAGGATTTTCCAGAGAGTCCGAGAGATCATTGATGAAAACCAGAAAAAGAACAGGGCCCAGAACGCTACCTTGAGGAACTCCAGCCTGCACAGGAAGAGGGGATGAAAGAACTCCATTTAGGGCCACACGTTGACTGCGACAGGAGAGGAAGTCTGCGAGCCATGAGTGGAGATGGCCTTGAATACCATGGGAAGAGAGTTTGGTGAGTAGGGCAGGGTGCCAGACTGTGTCAAAAGCACGTGATATGTCCAGGGATACGGCTCGGATTTCCTGTCTGGCATTGAGGACCTCCATCCATTGATGGGAGAGCAGTAGCAGCATATCCAGGGTAGAGTGACCTGGTCTGAAACCAAATTGATGATTGGAAATCAAGCCATTGGAGAAGAGGAAGGATTTCATGTCTGAAGCGATGATGGATTCCATAACCTTGCTGATGATTGGGAGAAGGCTGATTGGTCTGTAGTTACAGGGATCTGTTTTTGCACCTTTTTTATGCAGGGCAGTGATGTTAGCAGATTTCCAAGCAGATGGCAGATGACCTTGTGAAAATGAGAGGGTGAATAGAACAGAGAGAGGGTGAGCAAGAGCAGAAGAGCAGGCTTTGAGGACACGTGGGCTGATGCCGTCTGGACCGGTTGCAGAATCTGACTCGAGGTTTGAAAGCAAGCTCTCCACCTTGTCAGGAGAAAAGGATACAGAGTCGAGGGACAGTTGGGTGCGACTGGGTAAGGTGGGTAGAGATAGTGATGGGTTTAGGACACAAGATTTAGCTGCAAACACCGAGTTTAGACATTCAGCTTTATCACGTGTGGAATCAGCAGTGCGGCCATTTGAGGTAAGGGAGGGGATGGAGGGGGAACATACACCAGAAACAGATTTGATTAAACGCCACCAGGATTTTGAGGAGGGAGAGAGGTTTGAGAGTTCAGACTTGAGATGAGAAAGATGTTGTTTTCTGGCTCTCCTGAGGGTAGATACACACTTGTTCCGAGCTTTGTGGAAAGAACTGAGATTGCCCTCAGTTGGGTTTGCTTTCCATGAGGCAAAGGCAAGTTGTTTCAGGACAACTGCCTCGCCACAAGCTTCAGTAAACCAAGGGCGGGAGGAAGGGTAAGACAACTGAACACGAGAGGGGATAAATCTGTGCATGAGGGAGAGCAAGTTTCTTTGAAAGAATTCCCAGGATGAGTTGATGTTTGAGAAAGTAGTGATAGGAGACCAGTCTGTAAGTTTGATGGCTGCTCGGAGACCCTGCCAGTCGGCTTGAGTGAAATGCCAGACTCGACGGCGGTGAGGTGGTTCTCTGATAACAGCCAGAGAGATGTCCACTTTAATAAGGACGTGGTCAGAAGAACCGATTGGAGCGAAGGAAGAGCAGCAGATATTGTCAGGGAAATTTGTCAAAATCAGATCCAGAAGAGATGGAGTACCATTGGTTGAGATCCGGGTCGGGAAGTTGACCGATTGAGTCAGTCCCAATGAGTCACAGAAAGCTTTTGCTGATGTCCCATGGCAGGTGAGAGAGGTACCCACACCGAGCCAACTGGCGTGATGACAATTGAAGTCGCCACATAAGAGGAAGAGAGAGTTTGGATGAGAAGATAGAAGATGGTCCATGTTTTCGGAGAGTGAGGTGTAGATGGAGTCATCACTGTTCGGTGGACGGTACAGTACACATATAAACATGAGGTGGGAGTGGAGGGGAAGCCGAAGCCAGAGGTATTCCTGGGGGTGTGGGGGAGTGAGGGCAGTGCAGGGAGAGTGAGGAATAGAGTCTTTGATGAAGATAGCAACACCTCCACCAGGACGAGGCTCAGGTCTGTCATACCGTAAGAGGGAGTAACCAGGGAGAGATACTTGGGAGTCAGACACGTCTTGGGAGAGGAAAGTTTCTGTTAGGCAGATAATGTCTGGTTTGTCAGTGGCAACCTGCATGGAAAGATCTGAAAGATTGGTGTGGTGTTGATGTGGCGCAGGCATGATGGGCTGAATGGAAAATTTCCTTGTGTTTATCCTTGTGTTTTCTTTTGATATTACTCATAGACTACAAGGCCTTTGTCCTGAGCTCAACTGAGTTGTACTTTTCCCAATGGTCTGGTGCCGAACATCACATTTATCTCTCCTGTAATTGGCAAACCATAAGGAGTTAAAACATTATGCCATCTCCCATGATAAGGCTGAAGCAAGAGGCCTGTTGCTCGTATCGCTGGAGCAGTAAGCCAGCGGCATCTCCGTTTTTAACTGCCTCTCCTCCGATATAGCTCCCTCTGCTCTCGAAGAACTCAAACCCTACACGGATCCTCAAGGAGCATGTTGTGCACTACCATCTCATGTGATTCCCCATCCTTACCCATGATCTTTACTACCACATTATCCCTTCTGATCTAACTCAACACTTTGACTTGCTGGTTACTGTTCTCTTTCCTCCTCTCTCCCCGCTTTCATATTCATTCGTTCCCTTGATTGTTCGGCCTAAGTGTGGCACCATGCCCTACTCTAAGTCAGTTTCTTTTTTTTACCCTGCCATTTAGCTCTTCCATTAGCCTACATTTTGTGTTAAAAAATAAGGGAAAAAGGGCAGGTATGCTAACTCTGAGCTATCCTGCCAATCCATTCACTTTCCATGAGAAATAACTTTGAATGAAAAACAATTTCTGAAAATGATGAGCACAAATCAAGTGATTCTTCAAGCAAAGTGTGGAATTCAAAACGGGAAGTGGCATTGTCACTCTGTGAGGACACTTGTCAGTTTTAGTTTAAATATTGTCAGAATGTTTTGATACCATTCTGTTTTAAGGGGCTGTATGTGCAATTTGAATTGAGGGGGAAAGATTGACAAAAGGAAAGCAAGGACAGGAATAGCATTAAAAAAAAGAAGGAAGAATCTCGAGGAAGTTGGAGGAGAAAAGGAATCAGGGTTTACATGAAGAGTGAGGAAAGTGCAGAGGTCATGAGGAGCCTGGGGTGGGGGAGGGGGTTGAGGGTGGAGGTGTGGAGGTGAAGATGCGGCAGGTGTGTGGAACAGCAGGGGCCTCGAGGAGCCTGCAGTGGTGGGGGTGGGGGAGAGGAGTGGTGGGGGTGGAGGAGAGGAGTGGTGGGGTGGAGGAGAGGAGTGGTGGGGGTGGCGGAGAGGAGTGGTGGGGGTGGCGGAGAGGAGTGGTGAACTTTTTTTTATTTACATTCACAAAACTGTAGCAGATTACGCTTTCACTGCATAGTTATTTTGATTAAAAATCCCTGTGTTACTAAACATTACTAAACCATGACTAAACATTACTAAAACGATTACATTACTAAACCCTAAAACTTGTAGGTGGTGTCAGGATGCAAGCCAACGTTTAAAGCACTTTGAGAGCACAACAAAGACAACATTAATTTGGCATGCGAGGAACGCAGAGTTCTGTTGGATCCACTTGATTATCATCGTAAATTTTCTCGTGCAATCATTTGTTGACAATACTAGTGGAATCATTATGGGGATTGGATTAACCCGACCAGTTTGAAATTTTCCTGCTGCTTTCCCACTTGTGCTGCTCGAAACAAAAGCTTAAAATTGCAACAATACTCAATTGTTCAAACATTTTGTTCAAGACTTCCTTGTTGATGAGACTGTTCCGAAGAGTGAGATGAATCTGGTCCTTTGTTAATACTTATTATTGGCCCTCATGCTTGTTTCTGGGTGATGATGCCATAACTGGCAAAATCTCAGGGCACTGATTAAACAGTTTGCCTGAATCCTTTTGTAATGAGTGTTGTCTGACAAACAAACAGTGATCTGGCAGTTTATAACTTAGAGGTATGCACACTCTCGCTTCGGAGCTGTCTAGCCTGGGTTGGATCTTATACCCAGTTATAAACTTCCACCCTGGTGTTTCAGTGCGGGCCATGCATCAATGCGTGCACCATCCACCAGAAGGGCATTACACCGTGGATCCGTTTACTCGCAGTGGTCGTTGTTGGACTTTAAATATCCCACGGCGTCTTTCGCGAAGAGTGGGCTAGTTATTGCCGGAACCCTGAACAAATTCCAAATTTTTGCCCTGAATGACTGCTTGGGAAGGCAATGGCAAACCACCCAGTAAAACGTTTGCCAAGAGACGGCGATGGCAGCAACGATACTTTGTGAAGAGTTTCATAAACTAATGATGATGGTGATGATGGTGATGATGATTATAGTTGAGATATATCTTGCCCTTATATTAATAATTATTAATGTCCCTTGTGATTTTTTTTTTTATGGGTGATTATGCCATTAGTCACAAATACTTAAAAAACATATATATATATATTATACACTCCAGTTAGACGGGACTTTTTCAAGGCACAAACAGGTGAGAATTGGGTTTTCAAGTTGAAACTTTAAGTCATGGATTCACTCATGATGACATGTACAACCACTCATGATCCAATAGTTATTCCCATTCAATCCACTGTGGAATAAATTTATTGAGATGAAACCATTTTTTTAATTTTATAATTTAGATTTGTCTTTTTTACCTGTTATGTGTCACAGGTCTACAGGGTAGCCACAATATCTTGTCACTCCTTGTAAAAATTGTGACATTGCCTTTTACCATATCAGCTGATAACACTGAAGGGTTCTACAAGTTATGCCATGTACATTTATAGTTCTCTTTTACTTTATTACACTTTTTACAGCATATGATACTAAGTATCCAGTGGATCCGTTTGCGCCCCTTCATTGTCATTACAATTTCAGAGAATAATTTTGTGCCATGATATGTGGGACATTTTCCGGAACATTTCCAACACTGACAACAATCCATTGTTCAATTGTTTGTATCACCCATGGTTACATTCACTCAATCTGAAAAAAAGGGAACGAATTAACACTGTACACAAAGGTAATGTCAATTTTTTTTACAAAGGATGACAAGACATTGTGGCCACACTGGACAAGAGCTCTGCATGGTTGTTGTTGCTGCTGTTGTTGTGGTTCTTGTTGGGGGGGGGGTCAATTTTTGAAATGTGCATGCATTGGTCAAACAGCTGCTGGGCTCCACCTACATTTGTCACTTGACTCCACCCACCATGGCACCCAGCCAAAATACTGTCACCACCATCTTGGTTTTGTGGTGGGCTTAAGACATCAAGCCTGTAGGCCTCTGCTTAAAAATACACTACCCAGGTGTGTTGCATCAGATTTCCATTGACTTTGTTTGTGTCGAGTGTTACTCACAATGAGCGACCCCAAAAAAATCCAATCAATGTTGAATTAAAATTATTAGGAAGGCTTAATCAAGCCCATCAGCGTGCACGGTATGGACGGGAATAATTATTCATGATCCACCAGTCCCATCTATGTCAGCACTGATTGTTAGTGGACATTAACGATTCCATCCACAGCATGTCTTTCATGAAGGGAAGGTGAGTTACCTTTGGCACCCCAAACAAATGACAAATTTCTGCCAAATTCTCCTTCAGTCGAAGACCTGTGATGGATTGCAGACCCATTCAGCATTGATTCTATTTTGGTTCTTGCCCAAAATGTTTCTCACCTTGTTGTGAACGTCCTGATGCCCTGTCATGAGTGTGGGCTTCCATTATTTTTAGGGTACCCTGTCTAATGGACTGGGTAACCTATTGTTTTTCTTCTATTCATTTTTTGTCATTATTAGGGTATCCAAGATGTTAGTCGGACCTGCATCCAATATGCCAGCATTCCTTGTGTGTATCCTCCCCACGTGCCGTGGGAAAATTGCTCTCTGTGGCCACCATAGTCTAATGGACTGGGTAACCTATTGTTTTTCTGCTGTTTATTTCTTATTTTTGTTTTTCCGCCGGCAATTTTCGGGTTCTTTCGCTTTAAAAATCATTTTCTCAGGAACGATAAGTCCGATCGACACAAAATTTTCACCATAGTATGTATCTTTTTTTTGAGAGCATAGTTAGTTGATAATTATGACGTCATCGGTCACGTGGTACGGGCACCATCTTGAAAAAACCGATAAACTTTGGACCTCTGTATCTCTGAAACAGTGCAATGGAAAATTTTTTTGCTTGATACATTTTAATAAACTCCCCATTGGGAATATGGGTTATTTTTCATGATATCATTGGTGAAGCGATATGCCGGTAAAAATTCGTCAAGTGAACGCTGCATGGGAAAAATATGAAATTTATTGAGCGTCATCCACACAACAATTCACCATAGAAAAAAATTATAGTGACATAATTGGTCACTTGGTTCGGCAGCCATCTTGTTTTGAATTTTTTTTTAATCTTCTCCAGAACGGCTGGACAGATTGAGGCGAAACTTCATACACACATTCCCCATGACATCTTTTTACAAGATTGTTAATTTCTTATTGATCGGTCACATGGTTTGGTGGCCATATTGAATTGACCTTAAAACCTTCAAACATCATCTTCTCCAGACGGCTTGACAGATTAAGGGGAAACTTCACAAATGAATTCTGCATGTGTCGGGAATATAAGTTTGTTAATGAATAATTCATAGGTCACATGGTTTGGCAGCCATGTTGGATTTAAAACGAATATTAAATAATGTTTTCTCTGGAACTGCTTAATCTATCGAAGCAAAAATTTGCAACTATCATCTACCATCATGTCTGCATAAATTATAAAAATTATGACGTCACAAGTCACATGGTTTGGCGGCCATATTGGATAGAAAAACGCATATTATCCAATGAACACGAAACTTCACAGATGTGTTCCACTACATGATTGGAAGCAGAATATAAATTTATGATATCATAGGTGACAGGTCACATGGTTCATCAGCTATCTTGGATTGAAAATTAATAAATTTTAAAAATCTTCTCTAGAACAGCTGGACAGATTGAGGCAAAACTTCACACACACTTTCCCCAAGACATCCTTTCACAAGGTTGTTAATTTGTAATTGATAGGTCACATGGTTTGGCAGTCATGTTGAGTTCAAGAATTATATTAAATAATGTTTTCTCTGGAACCACATTACCTATCGAAGCCAAACTTGGCAACTATAATCTACCCCTATGCCTGCGTATATGGTAAAAATTATGATGTCACAAGTCACATGGTTTGGAGGCCATCTTGGAAAGAAAAACGCACCTTATCCGATCAACACGAAACTTAACAAGCATAATCCACTACCCCATTAGAGGGAGAATTTAAATTTATGTTATAATAGGGCACATGGTACGGCAGCCATATTGGATTGAAAATTAATAACTTTAAAAGTCTTCTTCTCTGAAACGGCTGAACAGATCAAGGCGAAACTCCACATGTATGACCGCCTCTCCATGGCGAACAAAAGTTCTATTTTGATGTACGACACATCGTTTGGCAGCCATATTGGATTGAAGGAAAAATATTAAGTAATATTTACTCTGGAACCACAATGTCAATATATGTGAAACTTCAAAATTATTATCGAGCCGACATGAGGAGAAACATAGTTTTAAAATTTCAACCCGATCGGCCATGCGGTTTGGCAGCCAGAATTATTTAATTATTTGAATCTGAGAACTTTTAAATTTGTTTTTTCCAGAAGGCTCACTTGGCTGCACATGGATGCGTTTGATGGTAAAGGAACAGCAATTCAATTGATACCGACAATGCCCCCAGGAAAAAGGGATAACTGCATACGTAATAAATAGATTGAACACTTTGTGCGACCCGGTTCGTAACTCGTCAGTCCTGTGGTGTATCGAAGCAGGGCTGTATTTGTATCATGATTAAATAATGTTTTCTCTGGAACCACTTATCCTATCGAAGCAAAACTTTGCAATGATCATCTACAGAAAGTCTCATGTTGTATCAAAGGCAGACGTCTGGGTACCCAGTCATCACTGCCAGCAGTTATAAAGTGGCAGTTCTAGATATTAATATTATTTATCCATAAGATTAATCAAGCCTTTTAAAAAGTACAGTGTTATGCAAGCATACATGAGCCTGTTGTTTTGATTTTACTTCCTGATGAAAAAAAGACCAAAAATTTAAAGGTTTATGAGGTTTATTTAACAATGGCATCGATGTGATCTCAACTAGTTTGGACATTTGGGTGAAAAAAACATCGATGCAGAGACAGAATTTTAGACCACAATCTAAATGCCAAATGAAGTGTCAGCATTTGTGGTAAATGGAGTCATCCTTATATTTTCAGAGTTTTGTCATCACTGTACGCAGCACTCCTGGAGAATAAGGGCAAGTTCAAGCGAGACAGACACGCTGCCCTTTACAAGAGAGAGCACTAGCCTTTTGATGGCTTACCTCAATAAGAGGTAAACTGGGCACCCACAGGCAATCACTCAAACCTGGTAATGGGTGAGTGGATCAGCAGGAGGAACAGTTATCGAAGTAAACCATGTGGTGTCTGCCGGATGTTGATTTACGCAGACATATGGTACGGATAATAAAGCCATATTTCTGACTCAAAATTAAAAATGTCATTGACATCCATCATGCTTAATCATTTTTGGATCTTGATGGGTTTGTGTGATTTGAATTGCACTACAGTATTTAAATGTCTAGAAACGCTTGCTTCCTACTGGAGTGACCTGGGGGGAGGGGGGCATGTTTATGTGCACACCATGCGGACGGCAGTTTCTTAATATTCTACTTATTCTTCTATAACAGCCACAGTTATTCTTACGTTATTGTGGGGTTGGCTGGGGGAAGTTTGGCCCAAGTCTTTCACAAACCGGCTGGCAAGGCCTGATGTTTGACTACGGTTAAGGCAGAAATTTGTATTTTGTTCAACATGTCACCAATAGCTCACCTCCTCTTTGTGAAGGATACCATGAAATCTTTGAAGTCCACCAACCAATGGTAGCATATTGGATGCCGGTTTAACATCCATTTGAAGAATCGCACACACAGTGATGAATCACCCTGCCTGTGAAACACCGGGATGACAGTTTATTGCTGGGCCGTTGCGATTCATACCCTGGCTAGACAGCTTGGAAGGTAGTGTGCATAGCTCCAGGCCATCCTGCCAGCCTCTGTGTTGATATTATCATCATTATTCCATTATCATTGGAAGGAATCGTCTGATTAATTTATGGCTACAATAATTTCGAAGAAAAATATAACTTGGATGACATAGATGTTGGAGTCGGGATTTGAGAAAGATGTATCAACACCCTAAAGAATGCTGATGATACCACTGTTGGCAGAAAGTAAAGAGGACTTGATGAAACTGCAGCAGACAGTGAAGAAGGAAAGTGAAAAAGGTGGTCTTTATTTAAACTTTAAAAAAATAAGGTGGTCTTTATTCAGATCTTCATGCAAATCCTAATAAGAGATAAGGAGAACCTGATGAAGCAACAGCACACAAAACAAAATCTACTTTTTCATTTATTCATTGAGTAAAATGATGCAACATTCAATTTCTTTGTTGGAACATTTGTTGAATATTTTATCCATTATTATTGAATTTTGTGGTGGGAATTTTTTTGGGGGCACACATTCCCCCACTATATCAATTTATCTATGGGAAAGTAACTCCCAATTTATGTGCTTTCGATTTAAGAACTACTTTTCAGGAACGCATGTTATTCATAAACCGAGATAGTACTGTACATCGCTTCTCCCAGGCAAGTCAACCCCACCTTCTTGTTGGCATAATAGTGGGGAAACTTAGCTAAAATAGCATAACAATTGTGCATTTTGTGAGGAAAGCACCAAATTTGGCACACGAGTAGCCTATCATATTATGAACAGATTTGGATATTGAGTGTTCTCAAAATTTTGATGGCAGTGGAAAATGGCTGCCACAGCCATCAGCGGCTGAATTTGAGATGACCCAATATCCAAATCTGTTCATAATATGTTAGGCTACTAGTGTGCCAAATTTAGTGCTTTCCTCACAAAATGCACAATTGTTATGCTATATTTAGCTAAGTTGCCCCACGAGAAGCTCTTTTCACAGACGGGGCTCTGGCTGTGGGCAGGTGACTGGTGTCCTCACAAACTCTCTGATCTCCCCGCTGCCTTGTGCCAAAGGCTCAGGCTTTTGAGCCAAAGGTTAAGGGTTAGGTCCCTGACAGAAACCTCTGGAGCAGCACCTGCCCGATAAGGCGCACAGCACGACCCACCGGTGTGCATATATCATGCTGCCTGTCTAAGCGGTGCTCTAGCTGTGGGTGAAATAGCAACCAAGACCCGCAAATAGCAGACCTGGCGGATGATGTCTTTCAACGGCTGAGATGGCAGATGTGGGCTGTAGCTCCTTCACACTAACCAGTCGTCTTGACCATGTCCTGACAATGGTACTTAGCGTGTGGAGCCTAGAGAGTGCTGTTGGTTAGTTGTGCACACCTCCAGCACTTAAATATTCTCATGCGCAGGAGTCAGTTCGGTTCGGTAAAAATGTTTGTGTATGTATGTATGTATGTATATATGTATGTATATAAAAGTGCTGTGTCGATGGGCGAGCTGTGACGGTGACAGATGCAGGCTGGCATTGGAAGTCATTAGCAGCAAACCTGCATGCAGGTAACCTGGGATTTTGGTCACTCTTGTGATGGATCGGTGGAATCACAGTTTGGCAGCATCCTAGGTGTTGGAGGAGGCCTTCTTAGGATCCCCGCTGCTCCCCACAATCTGGGGGTGAGAAAAGGTACCGAAAACATCACCCACCCACCTTGTCCGGTCCGACTACCACATCTGACAGGACAGCCCTTTATGCGGTCGAGTCAAGCATAACATAATCTATACTCAGCCGTTGGCTGTTGGAACGTTACAATGCTACTTGATAGACAAGATACCTCTCGACCTGAGCGGAGAACCGCGCTAATAACTGGAATGCTTGTCGACTACAATATTGACATTGCAGCACCCAGTGCAAACACTTCTCAGTGATGAAGGCCAGCAAACAAATATGGGGCCAGGGTACTCTCTATTCTGGAAGGGACGAGATGCCAGTAAAGGAAGATAAGCGAATGCTAGCTTTGCCATAAAAATCAATTTGGTGAGGCAGCTCGACACATTGGCAAAAGGAGTCTCCGAAAGGATCATGACTCTTCGCATCCCCCTTCGCATCCCACCCTCATCAGTGTGTATGCTCCAACAATGATACAAGTACATGAGGTAAAGGATAATTTATATGCTGATCTAAACAACATTATCATTGAAGTACCAAAAACAGACAAGCTCATCATATTGGGGGACTTTAATGCCAGGGTTGGCCAAGACCACAACATATGGCCAGACATTATCAGCAAAAAACAGTACAGGAGGTCAGAATCATCATGGATTACGCCTGCAGTCACTTTGTGCAACCAACCAGCTCATCATTACAAATACAGTCTTACAACAATCAACTAGGTTTAAAACCACCTGGCAACATCCAAAGTCTGGACACTGGCATGTGATTGACCACGTCATCACTCGCTAAAATGATCTCGGTGACGTCACCATAACACGTGCAATGCGAAGGGCCGAGTGTAACACCGACCATCGACTCCTTCACTCAAGGATCTGGATCCACTGGAGACCCACAAGGAGTCGTGGAGTGCAGACACCTACACGAGTGAAACAGCTTGACATCAGTCAGCTGCAGAACAATTCAACAAATGATGCATCAAATGAAGCACTAACATGTAACTTCCAGTCTTCAGAAATCTCAGCAAAAACTCTCAGTGCCACAGAAAAATGTTTATTGTTCAACGAAGCTGCCGACGCAGCGGCCTATGTAACTGTAGGCACTTCTATATCCAAAAATCAAGACTGGTTTGATGATAGCAATCAATAAATCATCCAATTCTTGAATGAGAAAGACAAAGCATTTCACAAACACCGAAGTGATTTGTCCTCGCTTGCAAAGAAACAATGATTTAACAATATTCGCAAACAGCTCCAACCGAAACTCCGCAATCTTCAGGACCAGCGGTGGAATAGAAAAGCAAAAGAGAGACGAGGATATGCAGGCAAGAAGGAGACCAAACATTTCGATGACTCCTTGTGACTAATTTATGGATCACACTGTGTTGGCCTTGCGCCATTACGATCAAGCGACGGCACAGCTTTACTGGCTGACGAAGTCGGCATATTTAACCAGTGGCAGGAGCATTTCAATGAATTGCTCAACAGATCTTCAGCGGTTGATGATCAGGTTATCACCGACAGAGAACAACACCCAAGAGATGAGTCACTTGAAAACTCACCAAGTAAAGATGAAGTGAAAAAGGCCATCAGCCAATGCACCAGTGGGAAAGCATCAGGTGCAGATGGCCTATCTATAAGAGTGGTAACCAGGAACTCATTAACGCATTGTTACATGTTTACCAGTTGATATGGAATGAGGGTCAAGTGCCACAGGATTTCAGAGATGATACTGTAGTTCCTATATACAAGAGAAAAGGAAACAAAGCCAAGTGTGGAAACTATCGTGGCATTTCCCTTTAATCCACGCTGGCAAGATACTTGCTCGGGTCTTGCCGAATCGACTCACTCAAGAGATCGCCTGTAAGGTGGTGTCTGAAACACAGTGCGGTTTCCTTGGCGGTCGTGGAACAATAGATATGATTTTTGGAGCCCGACAATCCCAAGAGAAATGTAGGGAACAGCACAGGAACCTGCATGCCATGTTTTTTTCACCTTACCAAAGCATCTGATGTGCAGTCAACAGGGAAGCACTCTGGAGGATTCTTGGGAAGTGTGGCTGTCCACCACATTTTGTGAGAATTCTCAGCAACTTTCATGATGATATGCAAGTCACGGTGTGTAACAATGGAGACACATCCAAATCCATTCACAGTTGGAAATGGTGTCAAGCAAGGCTTTTTGTTTGCACCCACACAGTCCAGCATCTTATTTACCTCCACCACTGAAGGTGAAGGAGGCTATGTTTTCACCCCTTTCTTTCAGTTTGTCTGTTTGTTTGTGTGCAGGATATCTCAAAAAGTTGTCGACAGATGCGGATGAAACTTGGTGAACGCGTTGAGGATGTGACGAGGAAGAATTGATTCAATTTTAGTGAAGATCCGAATCCGTATCTGATAAGTTTTTTTTAAGTGATTCTTCACCATTGAGAGATATAATAGGGCTAAACCGATATATAGCACTTCTTCTCAAAAAGTTGTGGACGGATTCTAACAAAACTTGGTGGACGGGTTGGGTGTGTGGCAAGGACGAATTGATTCGATTATGGTGAAGATTCGCATCCAGATCTGGATACGAGATTTATTTAATTTTTAAGTGATTCTTCATCATTGGGAGATGAGGCTAAAAACGATATAGTTCTGTATAGCATGATATTTCCAAAATGTAATGGGCCCGATATGTTTTCGTGGATCAGGTATTACATGGCAGAGGTATGTGCTCTACCGAGTGCCCTTCTCGTTTGCAGCTATTTTAGCTGATGCCGCAAAGGAACTTGCAGACGGAATCCACATGCAGTGCAGAACCAGTGGCTGGCTGTTTAATCTGTGAATGTTCAATGCACCTACCAAGGTCAGCTCAGAGACACTTCTGGAAATCCTGTTCGCAGATGACTGTGCCTTATTTGTGCATTCAGCCAAGAGCCTGCAAAACATTTTTGAGAAATTTGCTCCTGCTGCTACTAAATTTGGACAGATATCAGCCTGAGGAAAACTGCAGTCATGATGCAAGCAGCTCCTGAGCAATACGCCGCCAGCTCCAAGAATTACGATTGATGGTACAGAACTTTAAGCAAGTCAGTCAGTTCACCTTCCTCAGCAGTGTTCTCCAAAATGATGTTAACCTGTGTTCAGACATAGCCAACTGCATTTACAAAGCCACAAAAGCCTCTGGTCTGCTGAGTATCAGAATGTGGAGTTAGAGGCATCTATCTTCGCATTGAAATCCAAGTGTATCGGGCAGTTGTCCTCACCACACTTCTCGACGGGTCAGACACCTGGACAACATACCAACACCACATAAAGCAGTTAGAGGCTTTCCAAAGTGTAGTTTCAAGGATGTGATTAAAGAACATCTGAAAGCGACCAACATGGGCTATAGGTCTTGGGAGGATATCACCCGTGACAGAGCAAAACAGAGTTCAGCAATACAAAGTGGTGTGAGAACAGCTGAAACCAATCGGGTAAATAACCTGATGGAGATGTGTGTTCGAAGGAAAGAACCAGTGCAAAGAGTGAGAAATGAAACAGATGCCACACGGATCTGCCAGGTGTGCCAGAGAGTGTGTAGATCAAGGATAAGGATTCACTTGTATGAACGTGTGCACAGAGACCAATACCTCAACGAAACATTTTAACGGTCATCGTCAACACTGACGGACAACCATCATCGTGTGTGTGTGTGTGTGTGTGTGTGTGTGTGTGTGTGTGTGTGTGTGTGTGTGTGCGTTTTTTGTACACTGCTCCTTCCCAATTCCATGTTCAGATGATGATGTCACTGCTGGGTGCCGAAGGAAGGGAGTACTCAGTTTTTCTGTTTATTTTCTTGTTCGTTCGGGCGATATCTCAGCCAGACTTTGAGCCAGGAAGCTGAAATTTAGGGACCAAAGTGAAGACGTGCTTTGGCCAAAACGTTATTTTAATTTTTTCTTGATTAATCAATTAATTGATTAATTACTTAATTATTATCGATTTATTCATGCCTTATTTAATTTGTTTCTCATCTGGGCAATATCTCAGGCACCTTTTGAGCTAGGAAGCTGATATTTGGACCTGACAGTGAACAAGTTATTTGGCTATAAAGGATGTTTTTGATTTATTGATTCATCAATGCATCGATTCATTATTCATTTTTCAATAAATTACTTAATTTTCAAAAAATTGTATATTCAGAAGAAACAGTGGTGGTATTGGTATGCTATTTCGCCAATTGATTAAGAAATTAATTATTTAACGGTTTTTTTTTAATTTCACAATTAGTCAATCAATTATTTTCTTTCTTGTTTGGTTTCTTCTTTGTTTGTTTGTTTGTTTGTCCAGGCGATATCTCAGCCATCCTTTTTAACTCGGAAGCTCAAATTTTGGCACAATAGTGAACAACTGCTCTGGCAAAAAATGGCATTTTTGTCCACCATTCCTTCCCAATTCAAAAGCCAGGTGATGCATGACATCATCGCTGGGTGCCCAGTACTCAGGTTTTACTCCATTATTTCTTCTTCTTCTTCTTCTTCTTCTTCTTCTTCTTCTTCTTCTTCTTCTTCTTCTTCTTCTTCTTCTTCTTCTTCTTCTTCTTCTTCTTCTTCTTCTTCTTCTTCTTCTGACAAAACCTTTAGGACTCAGCTCTTTTATATACAGGATCCGGATCTCCTTAAATACTAAACACCTGTACACATCCTCACATTGAGGGTGCCTATTGAGAGCGTCTATCATGAACTTTTAAATATATTCGGACATTTGCTTTAAAGTTTCGAAAAGTTCACGTTACTATTTAAAGATTATTCCATTTAATGTGTTGTAATTTCGCAAATACACGATTTTCGTAAATACACGATTTTCTCGTCATGAACAGGAGCCTCCATGACGGGTCTTGCTATTGGCTTCATCAAGGCACGTGACGAAATATCGGAAGTTGTTGTTGTTATTGCCTTTAGGACGCGGCTCTTGGACACATTTGTCCTTGTTCTTTCTTTCTTTCTTGTTTTTGCAGGCGATATCTCAGCCACGCTTTGAGCTGGGAAGCTGACATTTGGGGACAAAAGTGAAGATGTGCTTTGGCAAAAATTTCATTGTTATATTTCTTGATTAATCGATCATTGATTAATTACTTAATTATTATCGATATATTAATTACTTATTTATTTTCTTTCTCATCTGGACAACGTCTCAAGCACTTTTGAAGTGAGGAAGCTGATATTCGGACACAACAATGACCAAGTGATTTGTCAAAAAGGGTGCTTTTGATTTATTGATTCATCAATTAATCGATTAATTTTTTGAATTTTTCGATCAATTACTAAATTTTCAAAAAGTTACACATTCGGATGAAACAGTGGTGGTTTTGGTATGCGATTATCCAATTGATTGAGAAATTAATTATTTTATGATTCTTAGTTATTTATTTTAATTACGCAATTAATCAATTAATTATTGTACACTGCCCCCTCCCAATTCAGTCTCCATGTGCGGCATGGCGGCATCGCAGGACAGCTTCTGGACCCTGGCAATGTCGCGTGCTGGGGAATATGTTATTTATTTATTTGGCATGGCAGCCATTTTATTTGGCATGGCATGACAGTCATTCTCCTGTCATATTCCTCATCTTCATCAACGATCTCTCTGACTTTGGAAAAACCTCTTTGTATCTTTACTGATGACTCAACCCTCTGCTGTAACACCCTTCATCCTTCAATTCGGCAGATAACAGCCTCGAATTGTTACTTTGAATGTATCTCTAATTGTTTCTTGTTTATTTCAAATTTATTTTAAAATGCTTTCAAGAAAATGAAAGGTGAAGCAGAGTAGTTAAACTTGACTCACTAAGGAGAATGTGTTCCTCTACAATGACAAAGCACTTCTGCTAGTTAACTTGGATGACATGGCTGTTGGAGGTGGCCATTCTGGTTAGCCAATGGAAATCATTTGTTCGAAAATTAGGGTGTGTGATTATGGGATTCGCAATTGTAAGAATTGTCCTGTTTTTACCACTGAATCGTTTAAAGTGATTAAACCATGAACAGAGTCTCAGCAGTCTGGCTTCAAACCAGATAGCCCATGTTTATTCGATCTGAAAAATGCCAAACAAACATCCACATTCTTAATACCTTAATCCACATGACCTTCATCAAAACTGCAACAAACCATAATCACAAATCATTTATTCGCATTCATAACAAAACCTCTCACAAAGAGTAACGTTCACTGTTTGTGGATGGGCCATAGCGTCAATCAGTGGTGGACACCTTTGGGACCAGAATATATATTATCCAACCCGATGATCAACGGATTTATTGTCCCCTCCCCCATTTTTCGAGAGTGGCACAACATATATTGGCCCCATTCATTATAACTATTCTCCCCCTCCTGTTTTTGCTCGTATAAACAAAAGTGGGTCAACTCAAAGGATTCCGAAGCAGTTTTCCTTACAATTGATTTAAACATTTTCTGAAAAGTTTGAATGAGCAATTAATTACTGAGATAGTGTGGGGAATATTAATGGATTCTATGTATAGCTGCGCAGCATGATGTCACAGCAACGGCTGAACTACTTGATGGGCTGACACAAAAAACTGTGCTGATTCGTCATGTGTTTCTGTTATATTTTCGTCCCTGTGTTGTTGTTTTCATTTTCATCCAATGTTCCGTGTGTAACTCTACTTTCTTGTGGTGTATTGTCAAATTTGTGTCCATGTGAGTGTTGAGCCGATTCACCCAGGCCTCAACTAGTTGGCATGCATATCTTTTCTCTGCTCCTGCTCCTTTTCTCTGCGTGCCTCATTCTTTTTTCTTTCTCCCAAGTATTGGCCTTTCACCTCTCTCAACTCTATATTATTCCCCCTCCTTTCCAAAGAAAACGATTTATTTTTTCACTCCAAAAAAACATGACCTCATTCTGCTTCTATTTCCTTGCCGCATCATTATTTGGAATTTTGGGAAGTCCAGTTTGCAGGCATTGTCTCCACTCTCGTAGCCAACACATGGCTCTCAACGGGATCCTCCCACCTCCTCTACCTGTCAAGGCTGGAGTGCCCCAAGGCAGTGTTCTCAGTCCTGTCATATTCCTCATCTTCATCAACGATCTCTCTGACTTTGGAAAATCCTCTTTGTATCTTTGCTGATGACTCAACCCTCTGCTGTAATACCCCTCATCCTTCAATTAGGCAGATACCAGCTTCTTTCCTCCTTTGCAGACCTTGATAGAATCATGAGCTGATTAAACACTTGATATATGTCTTTAATTCTTGACGAATCTCACGCTCTCACTATCTCTCTCTCTCCAAAAGGATCCCCCCCCCATCTACTTTATGAGCAATCATCTTGAAGAAGTTCAGTCACTCAAACTTGTAGGCCTCACTGTCGTCCATGATCCTTCTTGATTGAACCACATTTCGAAGTTGGTCTCCAAAGTCAGTCAGTAAAATGCTTCACTTTCCTTATTTCTCCTTTCTTGGCATCCTTCATCATGCAGTCCTTCCTTGGCACACTTGAACTTTATCCACTTACAAGGCCTTCATCCGCAGCTTGATGGATTACTGCACTCCTCTTTGGGCTGGCGGCCCTGCCTCACACCTTGCCCAGCTTGATTTGTCGTGGGAGATTAATTGGAATCTCCCACGATGAATCCGAGTCTGTGAGCCCATCACTTTCACATATCAGACATAACTTGGTGGTCTCTGCCTTATAGCGCCTCCTTTATGGTCTTGCACCTTATACTCTTTCCGTGCTTTATCGCCCCTCCCCCTCACCCCGTCCCCAGGTTTCTACAGGGTGCACCTGGTCTGCCAGCAACCACCTTCTTAAAAAAAAAACTCCCAAAATGCAGAATCGCTGATCACCTCCACTCATTAGTTCCTCCTTTTCCCCACCTGTGGAACCAACTTCCAGAGACTCTTCAATATCATTCTCCCCCTCCAGGGATTCAAGCTGTTCACCACCATCTCAGATCATCCCTCGTCCAAAACAATGATCATTTTCACCTGTTAACCCTCTCCAAGCCCACCTATTTGCAAGTTTTCTGTTTTTCCTTCCTGAGAGTTTGTTCTGTATCCATCTTGTTCACCCCTTGCCCTCATTCTTCCTTACGTCACGGATTCATCCAAATCGCCATCTATTTTGTCCTTTGTCTCTGCTGTTGGTGTTTTTCTCTTCTTTTTATTATTCCTCATGTTCTATTATGTCCTGACCCATTCTATGTTCTGGCTCCTCCACAAGCCTCAACATTGAAAACAAATAAAAAAATTTTTTTATTAAAATGGCAAAAAATAAAATAATCTTCTCATCGCCACTTCAAAATAATTTCCCAAGAAAATGTAGCATAAGAGGCCATATGCATCACAGAGCATGTGGAATCTCAAATTTTTTCTTGGGTCCCTTAGGCAGGCCCCAGTCCGTATTGCCTTTATTTGGACACCCAGTTTAACGTTCATCCGAAGGACAGCACACACATTGATGAAACCCTGCCTGTGAAACACAGGGATGACAGTTTAAAGGCATGTGTGCAGACCTCCAGGCCAACCTGCCAGACTCTGTCTGTCTGTATGTCTACCTGTGTTAGCGTCTGTCTTTTTTATATAATGAAAAATGAGCAGCTTGATGAGGATCAATCACCTTTCTTTTAATTAATTTAACTTCCCTGCCATGGTTGGGTGAAAAACAGCATTGTTTTCATAATATTTTGATTTTTCTTGCATTTATGCATCATGGATTGTATGAAAATTCCTGATGTTGTGTCGGCAGTGAAGAAGCACTGAAACATTCATTGTTTGATTTCAGCACAAGCTGAAAGTGAAAGATATGAAGAAAGGTAATTGTTCTGTGCGGGATTTTAACCCAATTTCGATGTGAAAATTGTTTGCTCTCAAGCTTAAATTATAAGCACGCTCTTCCTCCACAATATTACGGAGGAAGAACCATTTTCAAAAAAATAGGATGCAATGGCCAGTGTGTGTGTGTGTGTGTGTGTGTGTGTGTGTGTGTGTGTGTGTGTGTGTGTGTGTGTGTGTGTGTGTGTGTGTGTGTGTGTGTGTGTGTGTGTGTGTGTGTGTGTGTTAGGAAAAGGTGTTATAAAAACAGGGAAGCCTGAAAGTTACTTTACCCCTGATAAATTTCTCGCACTTCCCTCCGTCCCTTCCCCTCTGCCCTCGCCCCCTCGCCCGCTATGGTATGCGGAAACACTGACTCAGAAGAATGACGGAGCACATAAAGATACAATGACAAATTAATTATTGTAAGTACTGTACAATAAAACCTGTATATTAAAAGAGTTCAAGAACAATGCTTCATTGGGAAGGGGTAAAGTGGCTTTCAGGCCACCCTGTATGTATGTATGTATGTATGTATATATATATATATATATACATATATATATATATATATATATATATATATATATATATATATATATATATATATATACCCACATAAGTTTATGTATATGTATATATGTGTGTATATGTATATATATATATATATATATATATATATATATATATATATATATATATATATATATATATATATATTAGCAGATTAGCAGGGATACCCGTGCTCCGCACAGGAATCCCGTGGATGACGGCAGGTCTGAAGGAGTATATGTCACAGTTAATTGTAAAATTGTAGAGGCTGCCACCATTATTTTTTTTTTCATCACCACTATAATATTATATTTTCCCGCCATGTTTTATATGCAGAAGACTCGAGTTCAAAAATGTTAAGATTTATTGCCGCATCAGATAAAAAACCATAATGCCTCAACAATGTGAGGCTGGTTTCATGTCATCATTTGCGACTTAATTAATTCTCATTCTCGAGCAAATTCCATTGGCCCCATGTCAATCGGCTGAACTTGAAAAATTAACGTTATGCAATCAGGTGATGACGTCATAATTCGGAAACCGGGAAGTCGGAAGTCATTGTCTTCAATTGACTGTAGCATTATTTTCTCATTCTATTGCAAATGGCGTTGGCCCCATGTCAATCGGCTGAACTTGAAAAATTAACGTTACGCAATCAGGTGATGACGTCATTATTCGGAAACCGCAAGTCGGAAGTACAATTCTTTTACGTCGGGACACTCCTGGGTACATGTTCTGTCAGCATGTGAAGTTTGGTGAGGATCAGTCCAGTACTTTTCGCGTGCATAGGTCACAGAGAAACACACACACAGACACACAGACAGACACACTTTCAACTTTATATATATATATATATATATATATATATATATATATATATATATATATATATATATATATATATATATATATATAGTCTATATCCTATAAAAAATAATAAATGACCGTTTTTACAGCCATCTTTCCCTGCTGTGCAGGGGTTAGGCTTTTTCTTGAGGCAATGTTTTTTATGGCCAGATGCCCTTCCTGACGCCAACCCTGGTCGCCTCTTACGACACACAGGGATATGGTACACCTATTCTAACCGGGGCATACACCGGGACCAGTACACTGGTACTAATTTCGACGACCTCGGAAGGATGACAGGCTGAGTCAACCCCCTGGTGTTAATTCAGCAGCCAACGGGGCTTGAACTCAGGACCCTGGGATCCCAAGCCACCACCCTAACCACTAAGCCAACACCAGGCGCATATATATATATATATATATATATATATATATATATATATATATATATATATATATATATATATATATATATATATATATATATATATATATATATATATATATATATATATATATATATATATATATATATATATATATATATCTTCTTCTTCTTTCGGCTGCTCCCGTTAGGGGTCGCCACAGCGGATCATCCTTTATGATCCGCATAGTGATTTGGCACATGTTTTACGCCGGATGCCCTTCCTGACGCCAACCCTGGTCGCCTCTTACGACACACAGGGATATGGTACACCTATTCTAACCGGGGCATACACCGGGACCAGTACACTGGTACTAATTTCGACGACCTCGGAAGGATGACAGGCTGAGTCAACCCCCTGGTGTTAATTCAGCAGCCAACGGGGCTTGAACTCAGGACCCTGGGATCCCAAGCCACCACCCTAACCACTAAGCCAACACCAGGCATATATATATATATATATATATATATATATATATATATATATATATATATATATATATATATATATATATATATATATATATATATATATATATCTTCTTCTTCTTTCGGCTGCTCCCGTTAGGGGTCGCCACAGCGGATCATCCTTTATGATCCGCATAGTGATTTGGCACATGTTTTACGCCGGATGCCCTTCCTGACGCAACCCTGGTCGCCTCTTACGACACAGGGATATGGTACACCTATTTTAACCGGGGTATACGTTGGCCCCATATATATATATATATATATATATATATATATATATATATATATATATATATATATATATATATATATATATCCTATAATGATCATAAATGCCTTGGTTTCCACAGCGTGAAGCCAAGAAAGGTGAGAAGCAGGAACACCAGCCCAAAGGGGAGGGTAGTACTCCATCAGGCTGCAGATGAAAGCGTGGTAAGTGGTCAGGAGCTCAGGTGGGCTGAGGAAGGACTTTGAACGACAGAGGATTCCCAGTCAGCAACTGGTTTCAGAGGCAAGGTTGGAAATGTGGCTTTCCCAGGAAAGGTCATGGCAGATATTAAGACCCAGAAGCTTGAATGAAAGGACTTCTTCTAGAGGATTGTTGAGAAAGTTGATGGGGGAGGGGGTGGTGAGGGGTCCAAATGGTCCTTTTGGACGGGGGGGCGGGGGTGGTGAGGGGTCCAAATGGTCCTTTTGGAGAGACATCGTGAGATTTATCAGGACTGAAAGACATGTCCCACATGTTGGACCAGTTTGTGATTTTACCGTGATCTGCAGTGAGCAAAGAAGCTGCTGCTGGCCAGTCTGGGGGATAACAGATGGTACGGCAGAGGGTGGAGGCATCAGCAAAGAGATAAAGAGGATTTTCCAGAGAGTCAGAAACATCATTGATGAAAACCAGAAAAAGAACAGGGCCCAGTACGCTGCCTTGAGGAACTCCAGCCTGGATAGGAAGAGGGGATGAGAGAACTCCATTTAGGGCCACATGTTGGCTGTGACAGAAGAGGAAGTCTGTGAGCCATGAGTGGAGATGGCCTTGGATACCAGAGGAAGAGAGTTTGGTGAGCAGGGCAGGGTGCCAGACTGTGTCAACAGCACGTGATATGTCTCGGGATATGGCTCTGATTTCATGTCTGGCATTGAGGATCTCCATCCATCATTGGGAGAGCAGAAGCAGCATATCGAGGGTCGAGTGACCTGGTCTGAAACCAAATTGATGATTGTAAATCAAGTCATTGGAGAATAGGAAGGATTTAATGTCTGAAGGGATGATGGATTCCATAACCTTGCTGATGATATGGAGAAGGCTGATTGGTCTGGAGTTGCAGGGATCTGTTTTTGCACCTTTTTATGCAGGGCAGTGATATTAGCAGATTTCCAAGCAGATGGCAGATGACCTTGGGCAAATGAGAGGGTGAATAGAACAGAGAGAGGGTGAGCAAGAGCAGAAGAGCAGGTTTTTGAGGACACGTGGGCTGATGCCGTCTGGACCGGTTGCAGAATCTGAGTCGAGGTTTGACAGCAAACTCTCCACTTTGCCAGAAGAAAAGGACACAGAGTCCAGGGACAGTTGGGTGTGACTGGGTCAGGTGGAGACAGAAAGTGATGGGTTTCGGATACAAGATTTAGATGCAGACACCGAGTTTAGGCATTCAGCCTTTTCACAGGCGGTGTCAGCAGTATTGATCAAGTTAGCGAAGAAATTAACGGAGTCAATCAAGTTTACTTCTGGTTGGAAGCACCTTCTTCTTCTTTAAAAATGTATTATCCCAACTGCCCCAATCTTCCCCATATATATATATATATATATATATATATATATATATATATATATATATATATATATATATATATATATATATATATATATATATATATATATATATATACATCTCCTTCTTCTTCTTCCTCTTTCGGCTTGTTCCCGTTAGGGGTCGCCACAGCGGACCAACCGTCTCCATTTCGCTCTATCCTCCACATCTTCCATTGACACTCCAACCACCCGCATGTCCGCCCTCACCGCATCCATGAACCTCTTCTTTGGCCTTCCTCTTCTCCTCCTGCCTGGCGGCTCCATCTTCAACATCCTTCTCCCGATATACTCCGTTTCCCTCCTGTGCACATGTCCAAACCATCTCAATCTCGCCTCTCTCACTTTGTCTCCAAACCGTCCTACCTGCGCTGTCCCTCTAATATACTCATTTCTTATCCTATCCATCCTCGTCACTCCCAACGAGAATCGCAGCATCTTTAACTCTGCCACCTCCAGCTCCGCTTCCTGTCTTTTTGTTAGCGCCACCGCCTCCAAACCATACAACATAGCTGGTCTCACTACCGTCTTGTATACTTTCCCCTTCACTCTTGCAGCTACCCTTCTGTCACAAATCACTCCTGCAACTCTTCTCCACCCACTCCATCCTGCCTGCACTCTCTTTTTCACTTCTCTCCCACACTCTCCGTTACTTTGGACAGTTGATCCCAAGTATTTAAACCAATCCACTTTCCCACCTCAACTCCTTGCAACTGCACCATACCACCACCCTCCCTCTCATTTACGCACATGTACTCCGTCTTACTCCTACTGACTAACATTCCCCTTCTCTCCAGTGCGTACCTCCACCTCTCAAGGCTCGATTCAGCCTGCTCCCTACTCTCCCTACAGATCATGATGTCATCCGCGAACATCATAGTCCATGGAGACTCCAGTCTGATCTCGTCCGTCAACCTGTCCATCACCATTGCAAACAGGAAAGGGCTCAGAGTCGATCCTTGGTGCAATCCCACTTTAACCTTAAACCGGTCCGTCATTCCTACCGCACACCTCACCACTGTCACACTGTCCTCATACATATCCTGCACGATCCTCACATACTTCTCCAACACTCCCGACTTCCTCATACAATACCACAACTCCTCTCTTGGCACCCTATCATAAGCTTTCTCTAAATCCACAAACACACAATGTAACTCTTTCTGGCCTTCCCTATACTTCTCCATCAACATTCTCAAAGCAAACATCGCATCAGTGGTGCTCTTTCCTGGCATAAACCCATATTGCTGCTCACAGATCGTCACCTCTCCTCTCAACCTCGCTTCCACTACTCTTTTCCACAACTTCATGGTGTGGCTCAACAACTTTATCCCTCTGTAATTTCCACAGCTCTGCACATCACCCTTATTCTTGAAAATCGGAACCAGTACACTTAATCTCCACTCCTCCGGCATCCTCTCACTTTCCAAGACTTTATTAAACAATCTGATTAACAACCCCACTGCCATCTCTCCCCATATATATATATACATATCTAGTTAAAATAAAATAATACCATATCTTTTGTACCATAAATGCACATAGGGCTGCCATGGCAATTTCATTGGCAAGTTGTACATTCCTGGATGGGTCACCACTCTGATACCGTCGTTCAGAAAGATCGAAAGAAAGATATTCACGTATACAGTATATTATATCATGATATTATATCATGTATGTATTATTATTATATATATATATATATATATATATATATATATATATATATATGTATATAATATATGTATGTATGTATATTTATATATCTATATATATATATATATATATATATATATATATATATATATATATATATATATATATATGTATATATATATATATATATATATATATATATATATATATATATATATATATATATATATATATATATGTATGTATATTTTCGCATATTATTCGCAGTTACGATTATTCGCAATTTAGTTTTAATACCCAATTATTCAATTAGCGCCAACGTATTTTACCTTTTCGCAATGTCGTGGCAAGGAAAAAAAAAAGAGAAGAGAAGAGAGAGAAAAAATTTTTACTTCCTAGTTCGGAGCATACCAGCACTCTGATGTTACTGAAATTTATGCACCGTCTAATCTGAAAATGATCATAACTTGGGGCATTGTGTTCATCTATAAATGCACATAAGAAATCGAGAAATTATTATAATACACAAAGTCATCACTCTCCGGAAGTCCGTACGTTGTAACCCGTAATGGGGAACGCGGCTGAGCTTCCCTTTCCCATCGGCCACGCCCACGCAACAACGTGTCTTGTCATTGGTTTGGTAAATAAATGGCCATAACTTGGGAAGCCCTTGTCCGATGAATATCAAACCTCGAAAAGGCACATCCTCAGGTCCCCAGCAATATACCTGGCAAGTTTCAATAAGATCGGACCAGTGGTTGTCGAGAAACAGCGGTCACACACACACACACACACACACACACACACACACACACACACACACACACACACACACACACACACACACACACACACACACACACACACACACATACACACACATTGCTGGCATTATAGATAGATGTATGTATGTATATGTATATATGTATATATATATATATATATATATATATATATATATATATATATATATATATATATATATATATATATATATATATATATATATATATATATATAAAGACCACAAGGGGAAAACCAGAGATGTCAGGATAAGTCAATCTTGAAGAAACTGAAAAACAAAGTTTCAAGACTTTGGTGGACTGTTTCATCACTGTCATATAGATTTCTTTTCCAGTAAAAGGAAGAGTGCTCATTGGCCGATCAAATTAAGCATGTAGCATTTGCCAAGCTTCTGTGTTCTTTAATTTAAGAGCAAAGAACGAATCAATGTTGCAAACTGACATCACTGGTTATTCCCTTGTTGAATAATTGCCATGCAATTTTAACCCAGGATGTGTGGCAAATTCATGCTTGTTGGTTATTAGCATACATTACATGACTTTGGTGATCACAGATTATTTTTTTCAACATTAAACGGTCATTGCTTTTTTGTTTGATTGGTGTTCAATGCCAGACTCAAGGGTATTTCGCTTATATGACGACGGATTCTCCATTTCTTACTCCGTACTACTTAACATGATGGAAAACCGGGAGAAAACCAAGGATAAACCACCCCCGCGATAGCCGATCACCTCATGTGACTCCCTCATATACCTAAGCAGGTTGATTGGGCGGTGGGTACATCGAATGAGGATGGGTACTCAGACGCGCTAACCATTAAGCCACGGCATGGGTCCCATAAAAGTCACAATAAAAGGTTTGACCAGGCTTGAACCACGATATGCACCAACTACGGAGCC